>NC_142530.1:13710000-13732500 GCF_964205215.1 Stylophora pistillata
TGGTAATGTTGTGTCAGGGTCTGGTGAATCAGAATCAGGACTGGTCTCAGTTTCTTGGTTATTGTCAAGGATGCCGGCGATCTGTCGTGCTTTCACCATGAAACGCCTGTCACTGTCGGGGAGGAAGGTACACTGACTGAGGAAGTGGTTTGTCATAGAACGGCCAGCCTGTTTACATAGAGGACAGACCTTGTCTTGGCGGGGTTGTCTGGGACGGGCTCTAGGAACACCCCTGTTACTCCGACGAGGGCGACGAAAATCATCTGCAACAGCAGCACGCAGGATTCTGGCATCATCCGACGTGCGGATTTCCTCGAGTAAGGAATTGAGGGCCTGCGAGATCTCAGGTTTGATCGAGGCAAGAGTACGGGATCTCAACTCTGTACCATAGCGCTGCTTAACCAGTCGTGGGAGACTGGGGTGAATGAGGCGTAACCAAGTGAGGACCACAAAGTTTTCGAGTGTAGGAGTTAACTCCTCATCCTCCTGCACTGCTTGGCCATTGTGGGTTAAGCCGTTGGCACGTAGCAATGAATCTTCTACGAATGCTGTGAGGCGCTGGTACAGATCTTCGGGGCGCTCATCAGCAGCCAGGTGTATTTCGGAAAAGTCAATGAACTGAGCCCCGGTGACTTGGAAACCAAAGTGCTGCCTGATGGTTTGCCAGATGAACTCGAGGGATGTAGAGTTTTTCACCAGAGTATTTCGAGAGATAATTGGACAATAGTTGGCGATCTGTCCTAACATCAGCTCGAGGAAGTTAACTTTTTGGCGGGCTGTCAGGCGACGAGCTAATGGCACTGATTTGCCATCGTTTTGAAGACCTCGAAGTGGCTGGCCCCTGGTCTTTTTTAACCATGTGAATCCATCTGCGAGGAAGGGGGCAAAGTTGCTGTCCAAAGAAAGAGTGTAAATGAGGTTTTGCTTCCAGTTTTCAAAGGAATTGATAGATTCCACTTTGGAGAGGCACCACTGCTTCGGTGCACGGTGTGTTGCAGCCATATTTCACGTTTAGGGCTCTGGAACGTGTTGACACGGCGAAGGATACACTGTTTTGGCTCACGTGGACGAGGCGAAAAATAGCCTTCTTCGGCGAAAATATGGCCTGGGTAGAACCGAACACTGCCACCACGCCAGTAGGAGAGTTAACACAATGAACCAAGGCACGTCCAGATAGTGAAAGGCTTTAATCACAACAGGAAAACTAGACTCCGAACGAGTAACAAACAATATGGCCGACGCCACGAGGAGAAGCCCTTCAAAGCGCATGCTCAACCCAGATACCGCTGACCGGTACTGGCGGATATTATCATAATGGTAATGTAAAACACTATGTCCTTCATGGATCAATGTCAATGTTTTGATTGTTGTCCAGGTCAACCTGGTTAATGCTGTCAGTAGCCTCTTCGATATCAGAGTCAGTTAGGCCCTTAAATGGGTTTGGAAGATTGGGCTCATCCAGTACAGAAAGTTGCACTTGTAACTGCTCCGATCCCGCTTCACAAGGTTGACCTTTCTTGAAGCAATGGATATTTGAATCTTCAGAGCCATCAACTGCGAGATTCAATGCACAGAATTTGAAAGACTTTACAATCACATCTGGAGATAGCCGTGACCATGCGGTCAATACCCATTCGACAATAGTCTTCCTGGGTGGCGGTTGCACATTTCCAGCTTCTGTGTATTCTTGAACAAGCCTCTTTTATCAGTCAGTCGGGTATGTGAATCCTCAGACACTTTTGATTCAATGAATCTGCGAATGGTTGACTGCACAAGGTCGTCAGGATAGCGCAGTCGGGAGAAGAACCCTTTAAGGCATTCACATTCCTCATGAAAAAACTTCCCCGTAGATGAGAGTTGGAACGCACGGTTTAGCATGTTGATCAGCAGTGACCGTTTGTATCTAGCATCAACGTGACTGTGATAGTGTAGCAAAAGCCGTTTGTCCGTCGGTTTTCTGTAGACCATGGTGTCTAGGCGGCAACTATTCCTGATAACATCCATTCCGAGAAAGGGAAGCCTACCATTTTCTTGGAGTTCCATTGTGAAATCCATAGAGGAATGAGACTTGTTCAATGTCTCCAGAAATTCTGAGGCCGCTTCCGGATCAGGCATTACACTAAGTGTATCATCTACAAAGCGCTTGTAGAAGATAGGCATCTTGTTCTCTCTTTCTAGCTGCTTCTCAATTTCTGAAATTTCTTATTTTTGAAACACTGGCAAAATCAACAGCGCCATTTTCTCCTTCTGATTTGAGGAAGGTACAATAGTGCCTTAAACTTAAAAGGAAAGATTTTATAGTGTCTGCCTTGTAATTCTTCTCGGCATCCTTCAGAAATTTATTACGAATCAGTTTCGTCCCAAACAAGGATGACAGCTGTTTCTCTGGATCAATCGTAATAAGTATTTTATACACTTGCGATGAGTGCTGCTTTGCCATCTCCGGATCTTTTCCTCCACCGTCCGCTGATTGCAACCAGTGCTGAAAGGAGTTAAATATTTCCATTTCCGCTTCCTCTCCATCTTCCAGGTGTTTCTCTCCAGCTTCCGTTTTTCCTATCTCTTCCTCATCTGATTCCAGTTGCTGCTGATAATTTTCCGCAGGGGTATTAACGACGGAGGCGTTACAAACTTGGCCTGAGGGTTGCCAGGGTTTTTTAGACCGGGCTTATCTACAAATCTGTTGGTAAGCGGGAGAACCCTTTGGAAACTCTTTGTGAACTTGTTGTATCTGTCCTGACAAATGCTTTACTACTGAGTGACATCCTGTTACGGGACACCTTCTGTGGTGGGGGTAATCTTTGCGCTTCTTTGGTTTATTATCCTCTTTCGACTTCATTGGCGACTTCATCGGCTTTATCTTAAAACTTGCTCGAAAACCAAACCTAGCGTTGGCATTTCTTGCTTTCTCGTGTACACCACGTAAGTGCCGCAGAAGGTGTATCACTAGGGACTTGCAGTCTTTCAACGGGCATTTTGGACCTCCTCTTGTACAATTTGCCCTCATTTTCACTTTGTCGCTTTGTCGCTTTTATAACCTTAATTATGTATGATGCACGATCCTTTGCAGTAGATAGCGCTATTTATGCAATAGCGAAAATCAGACCTGAAAAAAATCAGGCCTGTACGGAATTCAAACCACTGACCTCTGCGATACTAGTGCAGCGCTCTACCAATTGAGCTAACAAGCCAACTGGGAGCGGGCGGTTAAGTTGATTCATAATAAACTCGTGATGACGGGTTTTGTTATGAATCAACTTAACGGCCCGCTCCCAGTTGGCTTGTTAGCTCAATTGGTAGAGCGCTGCACTAGTATCGCAGAGGTCAGTGGTTCGAATCCCGTACAGGCCTGATTTTTTTCAGGTCTGATTTTCGCTATTGCATAAATAGCGCTATCTACCGCGAAGGTTCATGCATCATACGTATTTAATACTGCAGTTCAAAATATGTGATCTACATATATTCATTGTATAACCTTAATTGTTGTCTTGATCACCTCCCCTGTTTCTATTTCTGTTAGTTTCTGCATCATTCTCGTCTTGTTATCGAAGGGATCTTCATTATCACCGTTCCCGCTTTTCTCTGTGTTGCTGTCACCTTTCATACTCCCTTTTGCAACGTGATCACCTTCCATGTAATTTTTAGCTTCACCCGAGTCTTCTTGACCTGTTCCCCATCCATCAATGTAATTTCCATCGTCAATTTCATCGACTGCTACTCGATGTAATGCTCTTAAAAACATACACTAAATCTTCATAGGGAGGCTTTTTCTCGGCCATTTTTGCCTTTGCATTCAATAAACTCTGCAATTCAGTTCTCCTCTGCAATTGATTAAAGTAAAACAAGGAAATTAAGACCCGAGCAGACTAACTACGCGAATCAAGACTATCATTTATAGTAACTTCTTCACGGTAAGCAGAAGTCATCCCTTTTAAAACCCTCACATCAACTTAAATCTTCACCACACCCTTGACGCAATGTTTACCTATGGTTCTAATGAGGAGAATATGGTAGACAATCCAGACCTTTTTCCCTTCAGTTGTTCTTCACTTTTAAAGGTTGTATTTCTCACGACTTTCAATGCTGGATTCAGCAGTGTTGCCACAAGGACAAATTGACTGTTGATCACTCTTAGGGGATACAGGATAAACAGAGAAGTGTAAAAGTCGTGATTAATTTATACAGAGCTTTAGTTTCTCTAAAAGGTGTATAGTATGAGTGGCACTGGTCTGTTTAGGAAAACTTTTAGCCTAGAGTATACAAGTGTATAGAAACATATTTTACAATTAATTTTGAGTTCTATACTTCTACTCTTCTACTCTGACATACAGTGTTTGGAATTACTTTCAACTACAAAATACCTTAATGAAGGAGACAAAACACGCCTAGTCCTGGTGTATTATTTTCTCTTATGCCATTTAAGCATACTTTGGCTAATTTTGACAATGAAAAACTGCGATAAAATATTATAAAGCATGACACGACGTTTCGACGTTTCCAGAACGTCATTATCAAGTAAACTAAAATAATAAAATAGAGCATATATATAATGAAGCGGTGAATAAATTACAAAACGTTAAAAGTCAAACAAAGAGTTTAGCCCTAATGGAATCGCTCTGGGTGTTTAAATTGGGCCTTATTGTTCTTATGTACAGCATTTCATAAACAAGACAATCCCATTTCGTGCCGCATTTTTTAAGCATTCTAAACTGGCTCTCATTGAGTAAGTCAATGTTCCCATGGGCATCTCTCAGGTGGCGACCAATGGCAGAGTATCGATGATCAGCAATGCGTTGAAACAGATGGCGCGTCGTATATCCGACGTAATTTGAATCACACAAATCACATTTAAAACAGTAAACAACACTATGCTGATTTAAGATGCGTGGCTTGATTTCTTTAAGCTTTGGGTCCTGCTCAAGTTTCTTACTGGTGTAGACTGGTTGTACATCAATGCCAATTTTTGAACTGAGATCGCGCATTTGTCTTTTGACAATGTTCGCTGAGATTTGATCTTTGAAAGGAATACTGACTCTTAAAGTTTCAACAGATTTTGTCTTAGTATCTGGTGTAGAGGAATAATCACATTTGTCGATAATAAAGTTCACCAAAGAACTAGGGTAACCAAGGCGATGAAATTTTGTTGACATAAGTCAACCTAGCTTTATCATGCAGTCAAGACCAGGGTATTTGGTTTTCAAAATAATACCTTCCCATTTAGTAGTACTGTGCGTTTATTTCAAGCTAAATTTACTACCACAAGAAGCAAAGCAGTTGGAGAACATTAAATTGAAATTGTTGAAATATGATGAATATGAATCAATTTAATGTAATAACAATTTTACTCACCGTCTCTTTGTAAAAAAGCCAGCTATCGAGCCCTGCATCGTGGATGGAGGAGCATAAACTAAGAGTTGTAAACAGTATCTAGAAATCGAAATCACACGCCGTTGGAATGGCAGAGTAGACAGATCTGGCCTGGACGACGGCAACGCAACTGTTGCTAAAGCATGGAAGTGAGGCGTTTTTGGATTACACGCTGGACAGTGTGTTTGTGGGCTCAAAATGAATAAATTGATGGGTGGAACCAGTCATCGCTTAGGCACATTCTCCACCTCAATCAGAGAAATCAGAGAAATCAAATATTATTTCAATATTTGAGGGATAAGAAAAAATAAAAGAAAGAAGGGGGCTCACAAAAATTTGGGGGAGGGGGGGTGAATTTTCACCCATTTAACCTCCCCTGGATCCGCGACTGAAAAGTCTGATAGAGCGACAAGGCAAGACTGACGTCTAACTAGTAAACAGTCTATAATCTGCACTTTTAGAGAAACGAAATTTTATTCAAGAAGGTACATGCACTCAACACTTTCCATTTCTGATGCAGAAAAGCTCACCAATTAGATCTTTTTTTCGCACCACTTATGCTTTTAAACAACAACAAACATATGAAACATATGTATGAACTGCGGTTATGAGACGTATATGTGAACGATCCTTCGCAGTAAAGCACTATTTGAGCAATAGTGAAAATCAGACCTGAAAAAAATTTCAGGCCTGTACGGGATTCGAACCACTGACCTCTGCGATACTAGTGCAGCGCTCTACCAATTGAGCTAACAAGCCAACTGGGAGCAGGCCATCAAATTAATTCGACATAAACCCGTAGATGATAAATCAAACAACAACAAACATATGAAACATATGTATGAACTGCGGTTATGAGACGTATATGTGAACGATCCTTCGCAGTAAAGCACTATTTGAGCAATAGTGAAAATCAGACCTGAAAAAAATTTCAGGCCTGTACGGGATTCGAACCACTGACCTCTGCGATACTAGTGCAGCGCTCTACCAATTGAGCTAACAAGCCAACTGGGAGCAGGCCATCAAATTAATTCGACATAAACCCGTAGATGATAAATCAAACAACAACAAACATATGAAACATATGTATGAACTGCGGTTATGAGACGTATATGTGAACGATCCTTCGCAGTAAAGCACTATTTGAGCAATAGTGAAAATCAGACCTGAAAAAAAATTTCAGGCCTGTACTGGATTCGAACCACTGACCTCTGCGATACTAGTGCAGCGCTCTACCAATTGAGCTAACAAGCCAACTGGGAGCAGGCCATCAAATTAATTCGACATAAACCCGTAGATGATAAATCAAACAACAACAAACATATGAAACATATGTATGAACTGCGGTTATGAGACGTATATGTGAACGATCCTTCGCAGTAAAGCACTATTTGAGCAATAGTGAAAATCAGACCTGAAAAAAATTTCAGGCCTGTACGGGATTCGAACCACTGACCTCTGCGATACTAGTGCAGCGCTCTACCAATTGAGCTAACAAGCCAACTGGGAGCAGGCCATCAAATTAATTCGACATAAACCCGTAGATGATAAATCAAACAACAACAAACATATGAAACATATGTATGAACTGCGGTTATGAGACGTATATGTGAACGATCCTTCGCAGTAAAGCACTATTTGAGCAATAGTGAAAATCAGACCTGAAAAAAAATTTCAGGCCTGTACGGGATTCGAACCACTGACCTCTGCGATACTAGTGCAGCGCTCTACCAATTGAGCTAACAAGCCAACTGGGAGCAGGCCATCAAATTAATTCGGCCATCGAATTAATTTGATGGCCTGCTCCCAGTTGGCTTGTTAGCTCAATTGGTAGAGCGCTGCACTAGTATCGCAGAGGTCAGTGGTTCGAATCCCGTACAGGCCTGAAATTTTTTTCAGGTCTGATTTTCACTATAGCTCAAATAGTGCTTTACTGCGAAGGATCGTTCACATATACGTCTCATAACCGCAGTTCATACATATGTTTCATATGTTTGTTGTTGTTTGATTTATCATCTACGGGTTTATGTCGAATTAATTTGATGGCCTGCTCCCAGTTGGCTTGTTAGCTCAATTGGTAGAGCGCTGCACTAGTATCGCAGAGGTCAGTGGTTCGAATCCCGTACAGGCTTGAAATTTTTTTCAGGTCTGATTTTCACTATTGCTCAAATAGTGCTTTACTGCGAAGGATCGTTCACATATACTTATGCTTTTGCCAGATCTGATCTACCCAATTTAATACGATAAAGTAAATCTTGTTCATCTATTACCTTCCTACAAAAAAATCCATAAATGAGAAACAGAATAAACAATACATGTAGCTTAGGTAAAGAAAACAAAACAAATGAATAAATAAACAAACACAAGTACAGGGCACTAGAGATGTGATGAGGTACTAGCTGGAATTAATCTATCGGTGAAATTTATTAAAAATACCAGACTGCCGGCCATTTAGTATTTTAAAAACTTTGACTGGTTACCAGCCATATAGCCACAGCGCTATTGTTTGTTCCTTTGTTTAATTTAATCTTAATTTATCAGGTTTGCCAAAAAACAAACAAACAAACAGACAATAGAAAGAACTTTGACAGGGACACCGCAACAGCTGTGGCCAATTATAGTGGCCCGGACACTAATAAAACAAGAAGTATTAAAAAGCAGAGTAATACAAGAGAAACAACAGCTACGTACAACAAGTTATTGGACGAGACAAGGGACGAACACTATTACATTTTAAGCAGATCGACTTAAACGAGCGTGGGTCTTCACAATCAAAGGAAACAGCTAATGCAGACTTATAATAATTAAAAATAATTTGGATATATCAACAAAGTTGAAGTGGTAAATTGGCCACCGTAATGATTACAAAAGCTGACGTTTCAAGCATTAGCCCTTCGTCATTCGCTCCGATGAAGGGCTAATGCTTGAAACGTCAGCTTTTGTAATCGTTACGGTGGCCAATTTACCACTTCAACTTTGTTGATATATCCAAATTATTTCGTTAATCCCACCGACGCAGCCCCAAACAGTTTCTTTCGAAACTATCAGCCTTTATTCATAATTAAAAATAACCGATTTAAAAGAAGCTAAGGTCAATAAGCTCAAATCTAGTTCATCCATTAAACAATTACAAATTCTACTAGTTCTAATGAGGAATGATTTTTGGTACGCACTTGTTTTACACTTCTTAATTATGTATTTATTAGCATTTCTGATTGAGGATCTAGTATGTCTCTCGTATTTGCGAACTTCAGGTTGGACAGAGGAGTTCACGTTAACAAGGCCGTGTGTCAATTTGAAAAAAGGTTAGATCTAAAAGTTCATGCCAGTAACAAATAGGTATTAGGTTTAGAGTTTGTAAGCGAGACTTAGAACTTCTATTAGAAAAATAAGGTAATTATAAGATAAACTTAGTCGCGTGTCTTTGGGTACGCTCAAGCTTGACAATGTGCTCGATGGACTGTAGGGCCTAAATTTGGGTGGCGTATCCCAAATGTGGCCTAACTAGGGCTAGGTATAGCGTTCGTCTTACTTCGGTTCTAAGAATGAACCTCGTGTTCTTCTTTAAGTATCCAAGCAGTGTATTAGCTCGCAAAGATTGTTCATTTACTTGTTTGTTCCACGTCAGATCCTTACTATTCCAAACACTCAGGTCTTTTTCTGCAGCATATAATTCAAGTGTGGTGTTGTTGAGTTTATAAGAGGATAAGATCGGCTTTGTTTTCCTTGTAATGTGCTGCGCCTTACACTTAGCTTTGTTAAAAAGGAGACCGAATAATTGAGACCAAGTTGCAAGCTTCCCAAGGTCTTCCTGGAGAGAAGAGGCATCCCCCAAGGTCTTTATCTCTGTGAATATTTTTGTGTCGTCAGCGAACATCAAAACCTGACTGCTAGAACTGATGACTTTGGGAAGGTCATTGACGTATAAGAGGGAGAGGGCTGGACCGAGAATGGAATCCTGAGGTACTACAGAGGTAACAGGAAGATCCTCTGAAGTGGCGTCGAGTACCGTAACGCGTTGGCGTCGACTTGACAAGTAGCAGCAGAACCAGTTAAGCAGGTGTCCACCAAGACTGGCCTGGATTAGCTTATGGATGAAGCGCCTGTGACTGACTTTGTTGAAAGCTTTTTGACATATCAAGGTAGGATGGTGTCAACCTGGCTGCCATTATCTAAAAGTGAACCAATGTGGACAAGAGCCTTAAGTAGGTTGGTGACACGATCTTCCAGTACAAAAACCATGTTGTTTAGGTGATATTACCTGGTAAAGCTGGTCCTTGATGCCATTCAACATGCAGCGCTCAAAGACCTTGGAAATTATTGGGAGTAGAGAGATAGGGCGGTAGTTTTCCACGTGATTTTTTGCACCCTTTTTGTGGATAGGCGCGACGTTAGCTAGTTTCCAGTCACTCGGGAAAGACCCTGGTCGCAATGATTTGTTGAAGATCTTACATAAGGAAGGAGCAATTGCTGAGGCAGTCTCTCTGAGCAATTTAGTAGGGATTTCGTCCGGCTCTGTGGCTTTACCGACTTCTAGTGCTTTGAGTGCAGCTAGAACCGTGGACTCATCAAGAGTTAGATCAGATATAATAGTGTCCGGACGTATGCACGCTGTCATCTCCATTGCGCTGTCGATAGTGAATACAGAGGCAAAAAACCGGTTAAACAGGTCAGCTATACCCGCAGGTGTATCAGCACTTACTCTTGAAGGATTCTGTGCTTGGTCAGTGGAAGAGTCTGGGGTGGTTGCCATGGAAACATGGCCTGGAACGGGACGAGATTTAGAGTTAAGCTTTAAAATTGACCATTAGCACTTGGGATTGAATCTAAAGCCTGTGTCAATGGAGTAGTAAAGTGATCTCGAATTTCGCAAAGCAGTTTCTTGACTTGTTCCCGCAGAGACTTAAATTTGTCCGCCAGGCCGGCGTTCAGATGTGACTTAAAATTTTGGCGAACTGAGTTTTTTTTCTTGATTAGGTTTAAAATGATACTATCTGTCCAAGGAACCGGGTTACGGCCTTTAAATCTCTTCGATGGCACGAAGTCCTTGACAGCAGCTAGAAATTAGTCCGTCCAGCACCGCCAGTCATCATCTATATTGTTATGGCACACAATAGAAGAAAGATTGATTGCGGAGAGAGCCTCACTCAAAGCTTCAAAATCGCCATTTGCGTAGTCGTAGACAAGTTTGCGAGGGTGTAAGGACGCATTAACAAAAGAATTGTACTAAAACTGGACTACACAATGATCTGTCAAAACACCGGCTTTATCAGGTGACAATACCTCGGTCACTTTGGTGTGTTCTGGGGCACTTTTTATCACTAGATCGAGAATATTGCTACCGCGAGTGGACGTGTTGTTAATTTGCGTCAAGAAGTGGGCGTGTGGCGCCTCGATAAAAGGCAGTTCGTTAGCACTTGAAGCGCTATCCACGGAGTTCCAGGAGACGTTCCGCAAGTTAGTGTCACCACAAATTACCATGTTTTGAAACTGATTGCAAACTTGATCTAGAAAGATGTTAAATAAATGTACCCAACTAGGGTCTGAATCCGGAGGCCGGTAACAAGAACAGAACATTTACAGTACCTGCAGAAAGAATAGGAGCCATTTGAAGGAAAATCATTTAAAAATTATATCCATATTCTTCAAGGATCTTTAACGATACAAATAAAAAAAATACGCAGTCAAGTAACTACAATAGAAATAAGCAAATAGCTCACCTTTTCTCGTGATCCGCCATGTTGTCCGAAAAAGCACGTGCCGACAGTAACTTCAGACATGATACTGGAAGTGTCCGAATGTTCTTGGAAACTCCAAGACCTTGAAGGTAGTTACAATTTGCCCTCTAAGTTTATAAGCTGAAGAGTCGATAACCAAGGGCTGGGCCAGAAGGTATCATTAATCCGGCAATGGAAGCAGTTGCCAAGGCAGTGCTACTTCAGTAAATTTGTAGGCAAATGTCATGGAATCCTCCACGTTCTTGTCCTTTTTTTAATTGTCCTATGGTGTCCTTTATGTGCATAACCCTTCATGGCCGTACATAGCCGTACATAGCCGTACATAGCCGCACATTGCCGTACATTGCCATGCAAAGCCGTACATAGCCGCACATTGCCGTGCAAAGCCGTACATAGCCGCACAATGCCGTGCATAGCCGCACAATGCCGTGCATAGCTGTACATAGCCGCACAATGCTGTGCATAGCCGTACATAGCTGCACAATGCCATGCATAGCCGCACAATGCCGCGCATAGCCGCACAATGCCGCGCATAGCCACACAGTACCGCGCATAACCGTGCAATACCGCGCATAGGCGCGCAATGCTGCGCATAGCCGCGCAATGCCGCGCATAGGCGCGCAATGCCGCGCATAGCCGTGCAATGCCGCGCATAGCCGCGCATTGCAATGCATAGCCGCACATGGCTGCACATAGCCGTACATAGCCCTATATAGCCCTACATTGACCTACATCGCCTAAAAGGACGTACGTCATCCTTAATAAACCTACATAGCCGTGCATAGCCGCACAGCCGTATACTGTGGCAATAGCCAATGGAATACGCATTGTGTATGCAGTGCTGTTCTACACAAAAAATTACAAGACACTGAATTTTGGGCTTGATTTTAGCTAATGAACACTCTAACCTGACAGGAGGTTATACAAGTGACGTCAAGCGTAGCTTCAGGTATAGCGGAGCTTCTCTTTGGAATGATCTTCCTGAGGATATTCGCACTACAAATCTCCACGTATCTTCAAGAGAAGAATTGATAAATGGCTCTCTGTATTGGGCTCCCACACGGCAAATATGTAAACCAGTTAATAGAAAATTTTACTTAAGATGAATTTCTTCTTTGTTTTCTATTGCCATACTGATATTTTTACCGTGTTTTAAATAAAGATTTCATTCATTCATTCATTCATTCATTCACCTTTCTAAAACGGACACTTCGCTTTGTCCCTTCGGTGTCCGTATTGCAGAGGTTCGACTGTACGTCGAAGGTGGGCTATTCTGTCATAAAACTCAAACGTCTGCTCACCTTCATGTGACCATTAATTTCAGAACAATCAAACAGAAGGTGTAGCCTGTTTTTTGCTGTTTTTGATAATGAAGTTCAACACAGCTTAGCGCCCCCCACCCCCACCCAACCACCCCACATGCCAAACTGTCTTCAAGATAGAGACTGCAGGGGAACCAAAGCTTTCATTCAAGTTCCTTTTTCATTGGTTTCTGTTTACCTAACTTTGCCATTAAGTTAGCCATCACAAAAACATTTGGTTCCAGATTTTTATATTGCCGTTACAAAAGTGCCCTAAGTCCTTTCAATGAAGGCAAGGTGAAATCCATTGCCTTGAAATTTGAACTCCTCTGAAAATATCGTGGATTAAAAGGTCGTTTTTAAGACTGTCTTTTGAGATGTTAACTTTAACAAGCTCGATTAGGAGAGACAGTTTTTTTGCGTCAAAGTTTTTTTTCTTGAAATAGGGCACTTTTGGTAACGCGGCTTCCATATGGGGCAGCGTGACGAAAAACGAAAATACAAATTTTAGCGCTTATCTCTGACCGCTTTTTCAAAGTTGAACGGACAGGTTAATACTTTGTTCACACTTAAACCGTTTTCAAAAGACAAAATAAAGTTTATCTGAAAAGAAATAAAGAACAGTTATAAAAGTTGTCATCGGCTTATATAACTTGACTGAAAAGCTTGTCAAGTATAAGAAAAAGTGTACCGTGATCCCAACATCACTTTTTCATCGATTGTAAACTCAAAAGAGAGTAAGTTGTGGAAGGTGAGTGAATGCTAAAAACATGTCTTACCGGTAGGATACCTTGCTAAACACGAAAAATGCAGGAAAAAACCAAATAAGAATATGGTTTCCACGAAGTAGGGGAGTTTCGTAACATCAAACACATTTGAAAAATTTTAAGAAATCTGTTTTAAAAGTGTAGAAGTTAAAACTTCTTATGTTTGTTAACATGGCCTCAATCTTTCTTTCCAATGCTAAAGTAACTGTAACTTTATTTTTGCTGCTAATTTATATTCTCAAGAAACAACGGATGCAAAAGTGCCTTACTTTCAATCTCTAGAGAGAGAGATTTTCTCCCATACGAATCAACACATGCACCCTACAAGCTTGCCGGTTACCAACCCAAGATGACATCCATTAATGAATACTACACAAGTATAGGGTTAGGGTTAGGATAAAGTTGAGTGCCATTTTCTAGCCTTTTAGTGTAGTTACTGTGGGATTCTTACTAAATTTAAAGTGAAAAGAAAAAGCATAATAAAGTAGAATAATAATTGGCATAATTTAAGAAAGATACGAGGACTACTCGTAGGCTATTTTTGCGAGTAAAACATATCAAAGCCTGCGCCAGACCCTCATTTAAAAGCCAGCGGGTGTAGCTGGGCATGAATGAATGAAAAACTTTATTTAAGTGTCTATGTTTTTAGGTATAAGCTAATGGGGGACACTAAAAAATTTAAAAGTCACATACATTTACATATGTAGATGATAGTTATTTACAGTAGATAATTAAAAAGATTATAAACTTATTTAGTTAGGTTTTAAATTTCAACGAGAGTTAAAAGGCCGACTTTTCTTGTGTTCTTCTTGAACGAATTTAGAGTTTCTTTGGTAACTTCGACCAGATGAGAGGTCCCATATATTTAATAGAATTTAATAGAATTCTATTGAGGCACTTTCGAAAGTGCCTCAATTTGCTTGCAGGGATGTTATGGGGACAAAAAACAACTGGCTAAAGCCGCATATTTTAAAACAGACTGGCTATTCTTTATATGGCTACCTTTACAAAGCAAGAACTGTGTTTTGTATTTCTAATGGTCGATGAGACATTAGACTTCTAAACTTTTTCAGCATGTTAGTTTACAACTTTCAAAAATCCCTCTTTAAATAAAGCCTTCTCTTATGTACTTACTATACTTCATGATGAAACTCACCTGACCATTCTGTTTCTTTTTGTTGTATTCTCTTGTGGTCCACCTTTTCACCTAGTTCAGTGACCTCAGTTCTTTGCCGTTTCAGGTTACCTGAGAGAGATGAGTTACTTCGGAAATCATGCTTGAGCTCATATACAGAAAGATAATTGTCCAAAAAAAGCAATTTTGTAGCCACCTTGATGACACCATTAGACTTCCCTGTATAAGGGACTAAGTGGGAATAATCATTGTACAAATTGTGGAAAACCTACGATCCATTGTGGGACTTTCCTGCCTTCTTGCATCTAATTCTTTTGATTCAGCCAGGGGAGAAAATTACTTTGTTCGTATTTATCACAAAAAAACATTGAGAAGCCTCTAAGCTCAAACTAGAATTAATTCAAGAAGCAATACAGTAAAAGCCCACAAATAAGCCGCACTTTTTTTCCAAAAATCGTCGCTAGAAATTGGGGGTGCGGCTTATCTGTGGGAACATTTGAAAAAGGTGTCGTGAATGTTCATTTTCGTATTCAATCTGATGACTGGTTACTAAGCTTAGAATGTTCTGCTCGCGTTCTTGTTGTAATGCAAAAATCTATGGAAAAACTGTGTTGAATTAAGAAATTCCTATCAGTAAATACCAGACAAAGACCAATCAAATGTCAAAGTTGGTAGACACGATGTTCATTATATTAAAGTGCTAAAACTGTGGGTAACACCCTTAAGTATTTTCTGTTGCAATGTTAATGATGAGCTTACGTCCGATGAACAGTGCATGGAGAAGACTTCTCACTTCTCGACTTTGGATTTCTTTTGATTTCTATCAAAAAAGCTTTTTTCCAAAATTTGATCTGCTGAATTCAGGGTGCGGCTTATATGCGGGCTTTTACGGTAGTTTAAATACCCAGTTCTTTCATGGACAGTTGAGTGGTTGAGGTACATGAGCACTCACTGTTTTTCATTTTGTGCTAGTAAAGGAAAAATTAGGATACTTGTTTGTTTCATTCCTAAAAAAACAGTCCCCTTGCAGATGAAGAATACTCCTTTTGTTGTTCATCATCACCTTCTGATTTGCTATTACAAAAAGAAAAAGTCTGAGGATGAGGAAAACTGAACAGTAGCCTGGATTAAGAAAATAAAGTTCAAAAACAAGAAAGGTGTTATTACAAGTAACGACTCATGCCTCATAAACAATAGTAAGAAAATTTGGTTTTCTCATCGAGATGATAGTGTAAATTAACCACCATGATAAAGAGTTTCTTAAACAGCCATTCACCAAAAAACTTTAATTGGAAAAGATACATATTCATAAGCTGATTAAAGTAAACCAAGAGAGTTAACGTTCAGTTTTTATGTGCAGTTGAGTCTAGATGCAGTTTTGTTCATGCTTGAATAAGGAATATCCAAGGTGAAAAATGCTTAATTGGGGACTCTGCTTGCACAAATTTGTTGTTTTTGGAAATTTTTCCAAGTCATTCTTAATTTAAACTGTTCAGCCATGCAATAACATATTCGTAATCAAGACCACAATTGGATTTCATTACATAATTAGATTATTTCAAAGGACCTTCTAACTTATCCAGTCTCTCTACTACTTAACCTGTGAGCTTCTCAAACTCCTGAATTTTCTTTAGCATTATACCTTCAAAATTTTGCAGCTCACGTTGAAGGTTAGACTTGATTACCTTCTATATACATGTTACCCAACACATCTTGAAGATACTCCATCTTCTGTTGAACCGATCGCAGAACCTTATAGTTTTCTACAACATTTGTGTGGAATTTTGCTCCTATAGAAACAAAAATAAATGCAAAGAGAACCAGCAGTCTGAGTAAATTAGAAGTAAAATGGTACACATGTAACTTATGCTGACATTTAAAGACAACTATACAGCATTCTGCCACACATGAAATGAAACGCAACACATTTATTGGTACAAAGGAAGATATTTATGCACAAGGTAGGAGTGCATTATCACCATCACTTTCATGAAATCGTTTTGGTTCTCGTAACAGCGAAAACACTTAACAGTACTTTCCCATGTCAACCAATTGCAACAATGGAGATTACTGGTCCTTAAGACAAAAATAAAAGGCAAGAGAAACAAGTCATCTAAAAAAGCTGGTGAATTGCCCAAGTAAAATAAAGTTTATTGGTTGATTGACAATAACCTGCCCAGCTTAGCCACAACAAATTTACTAAATGTAAGTGAGGGTTGAAAAATTTCATTTCTCTGTAATTTCATGATTGTCATGTGAAACACATCAGAAGTTAGACACAGAACTAGTTTCACAATCTGCCATAATTCATGACAGTCCACAATGCACCTCCCTCCGTAACCTCTGAAACATAATGTACATATTAGACAATGTCTTCTGTCACTATATTAACATAAAAAAATTACCTTGTGTTTCCCACAAAGTTAATTCATCAAGAAGATCCCTTTCAGTTTCAGAAGGCAGGCTTAACTCCTTGACCAGTTGCCTCATCTTCACGAAACTATAATGAAACCTGACTGGATTCCATAAATCATACTCACAGTGTGCCCAACTATTCCGGTCCTTTCTGACCTCAGTGCCATTCTCTGCAGTAGCAGAAAATACAGGAACCTTAGCAACAAAATAAAACACGCGTGATGCATCACATTCATAAAATGCAGTGAACTTTGCCAAGGACTGATCAACATACAGCTTGGCAAAGTCCATTAAGGGGTTTTCACACGATAGTCAAATGATGACCGGATGAATTCTCCACCAGGAATCTTGTGATGAGTATGATTCCAGTTTATGTTTTCATATTTCAGCACCCAGTTTGAGGACTCAGGCCACCACTCAAGAAAACAATCTGAGTTCTGAGTTTGTATGTTTTGGGTGGTTTTCAGCTTTATGTATTCATTTTTTATTTTTTCCTCCACAAATGGACGTATCTTTGGTATAAGCACTGTGCCGTTTGCAAGTCCGTAAATATGGCATAGCACCTGATTGTCAGTACGAGGGTAGCTTAACCTAAGGATTACATGAAAAAAAAACTTTTAACTATAGAGCTTTCAACAGAGCTGATTGAGTAACTGCAGCAGCTCTTGACTTAGAAGCATTTAAATTTCTCCATATTGTCTACAAACAAGCTAGCGTCTGTGAGCCGACCAATCAGAAGCAAGGGTGCAAATTGTGCCCAAATATGGAATTAGAGATTCAAACAGTGTTTTCCTTCATAAATCCTCACAGCTGATTACGAAGAGCCCATAAGAATGAAAGATTAAGCCATAATCTTTAATTGTAAAGCGTTGGATTAGTTGACAGAATTAATTTCTTTCAAGAGAGACTGAGATGACATTTTCTAAGAAATTTTTGAGTACAACTTTCCAAATAAATGTAGCAGTCTGTGAAAGTGCGGCGGATATCAATGAATCAAGAAAATAGCTCTGATAGTGTAAGTAAGTAACTAAGACCTTTATTTAAGTGTAATGTGTTTAGCCTAAGAAGACTAATTGGAGACACTATAATTAAAATACACTTATAAAAATTATATAATTACACGAAAATGATTAAAATTTAAAGTTTAGAGAGCTAAAATATTCCTATTGACTACAAAGATTACAGCAATTACTGTTATTAATTACAATCTCGTCTAGGTTCAGTTTTATTTTGTTTATGAAAACACATAAACTAGGCGAATCCCTTTGATTTTTAGTGAGTTTTGGCCACAAAAACGGCCTGAGATATCTGACAGAGTGCTTGCCATAGCAAATAGTTTCAAAACGAGGTAATACAAAGTCACTATTCCGTAGCGAATGTGTAGAGCCTTTGCGAACAAATAATTCAGAAACGCAGTCGGGTACAAGACCATGTTTGACTTTGTACACAAGTACTGTGATATCCTGAAGCCGTCTATTATATAAAGAGGGTATATCAGCACGCCTTAGGAGTTCTTCATATGTAGCAGAGTGGGATTTATAAATAACCCTTAGGCTTCGTTCTTGTAATCGTTCTAACTTTCTTTTGTCCGATGATTTGCAAAAATGCCAGGTTAGATGGCAGTAAGTTAAATATGGCAGTATAAAAGATTCATACAATACTAGCTTGGCCTTGCAGGGTATTAAGTTCCGAAGGCGTGAGAGTACTCCAACTTTCTGGCTTGCCTTGGTACATAATTTGCTAATATGCTCAGTGAAGTTGAGATTTTCATCTATATGAACTCCTAGTAGTTTGATTGGTTCTGTGTTCGCATTAGCTAGATCGTTTATACTCAGCGATTTGTCACTATCATTACTTGATTTCAAAGTCACCATATCCAAGGATGGCAACAACTCTTTCGAATTCTACAAAAAACCAGTCAAGGAACCACTATTCGTCCACCATCAATCAGCTATCCCCACCAAATCCAAACTCAACTTCATCCGCAACGAACGAAAACGCATCGAAGACAGATGCTCCTCACATATATCTGCAACACAACACCTAAACGGATTCGACTACATCCTTCGCCTCAACGGTTACCCAGAGAGCAATATAGAACAATCAAAACGCCCACAGCACCCCCAAAGAAACTCTCAAAGAAACTCTCAACCAGCCAACACAGAATGGTTGTACCTCAAGATCCCATACATTTCTGAACGACTAAATCACGGGATCTCTAACATCTATAAGAAAGAAAACATCCCGATACGCATTTCCGACAAATCCTTTACACTCAGACACGCCCCTATCCCACACCCCCAAAGTACGCAAATGCACCAGAGACAAGTGCCCCATCTCTAACACCGGATTATGTTTATGACGAAATGTAGTATACCAGCTCACACGTAACAGCTGCAAACAACAATACATTGGTAGTACGACACGCTTCATCCGCGACCGCGTAAGAGAACATCTCAACAATGGAAACTCGTCTATGAAAAAACATATCTACTCCTGCCAAAACAAAGATCATGAAAGCACTGATATCAAGATTATTATGAATGAAAACGAACCCGCCAATCTACGCCTGTACGAAGCATTTTTTATTAGAAAGTACAAACCTACACTCAATTCTCGCGAAGAATGTAGTGAATTCGCAGACCTTCTATTTTAGCATCTCGTTTTAACGCTCTGTCAACCCTTTGTTTATACGGTATATCATCAGAGCCTTTATTATGTTCTATTCACAGTTTATTTCTCAAGCTTTCACACATAGTCACGTCTTTCACACACTTCACCGCACACTCTTTTTACATAGATATATATATATAGCGCTCCCGGAATATTTTCTTATCCCTGATGATGCCGTTGATTGGCGAAAGCTCGGATTTTTGAAACATTTTACTTTTTACAGCAGTGTAAGGCTCCATTCGATTAATTTGTATATAATAAAGTTAGTTTTTAAAGTGTATTTGTGAATATTGAATGTCAAAGTTCCTACCAGCATCGATGCATACTTGTAATAACAGTAGGTTCCTGAGGGGCTTATTTCTTAATCACCTTTAGTAGCTCAGTAAGAGCAGACATCATAGACATGTTCAATGCTTGTTGTTGTTGTTGTTAAAATTGGTGCTGTTGCTGCAAAAGACTCTGGTGGAACATTTGTTGTTGTTGCATCTCTGAAGCTCTGAGATCCAACTACCTCTTTTTTATTCTTTCATCGCGTTCTTGTTGCCATTTTTTTTTAACTCGATGGTCTCCTTGACAACATCAACTATGCTTGTGCTCTTCTTTCTCTTACCTGGTGGACTTTTGTCGTCTACATCAGGGACTTCTGAGCTGGCTTTTCTCTTTTTGGTCTCAGAAAACTTTTTCAGTCGCTTGCCTTCTCATTTCTTCCGCTGCAGCTTTCTCTTTCTTTTGCTTTTGTTTCTCATCTTTTCTGAGTTCTTCAAATTCTGCCATTCTTTCCTTTATCTCCTGCAAGGACTGATCTAGCTCCCGTACTCTACATCTAACCCACTTTGTTTTTTCTCGTCGCTTTCCTTCTTAACGACATCTTTCATCTATTTGTCAAATTTTTCTCGTACTGATCTTTGTGTCACCTTTAATCCACAACCAGCCAAACGCTCCGCAATTTCTGTCCGAGCTGACCCTCTTTCTTTGGTCCCAGCCTTAAACTGGTATGGTTTAGTGGTGATTACTTCAGCGAGAAGCATTTTTTCGTGCTCGATTTTCCAAATAAACATCTCTCTCGACATATCGGTATGTAGTAAGCTTAGCTTTAACTTACCTTCGGTTTTACGCTTGGACTTAAAAAATATCTTGTTAAACTCAAGCTTATTCCAATCGAAAGAATAAAAAGAAGGAACATGACTTTGAACTTAAAGTACAGTTTTTGAAAAGCAATTTCTAACATGCAAACATAACAATTTGTTAGTAACTGATTAATGTAGAATTTGTACATGTATGAGTCGCTTAAAACTTGTAGAAACAGCTATAGAGACTAACTTTTTAACCTGCCTGAACTCAGTCGTACTCGGGGAACAAGGTTTCTTGAAAATCTCGTAGTTCTCAAAAGGACGGCAACGGGATTTTGAAGACAGAACGAGTTCTCAAGACATGCTCAGGCTATCGCGCATGCCTGCTAGGTGCACTTTGGAAATCTCGTACTCGAAGTCGTAGTAGGATCTGAAGGTCCCTAATATTTGAATGAGAACGGAAAACGTCTCTTTGAAGCTAAATGATTTACATTGAAATATTCATATGCCGCAATTGAAAGAGCTGGTTCAGTAAACTGTAGGCCATTAAAAATAGGAAACTTAGTGAGAATTCACAGCCTCGATATCGAAAATAATACCTATGGTAATTACAAAAGAGCAGCTTACAAAATAAAATGAAAAATAGAATTAAAAGTTTCCGCTTATTTAAGCAAGGTTGGTGTTAAGTTTGATTGTATGAAAGGAAATTAAAATTACGAGTACAAACTCTGTCACTCCCTCCAAGACAGGAACCATATTTATATCCACCCAATAGGTACAAAGCCTCCGCTTGATTTCCTTAACCTGATTTCGAAATACTACCCCAACGACCTTCTTGATCCAGACTCCCTTTTTTGGAGACTATGGTCGTACTTTGACGACCCGCCATCTTAATATAGATGGGTTAAAGTAGGAATTCAGCTTTAACCCAAACCAAGAAATCTGATGCTAACGAGGTTCCCTGCCAGGGGGGAGCGACGTCAACACGTCTGAGAGCAGAACGTTTGGTGGCCACTGAGATGTACAGTAAACCAACAGGAGTCACTCACTCTCATCAAGAGCTATTTTTTTAAAAAAACAAAGATATACTTGGAGATAAAGGGAAAGAAAAAGAATTAAGCAAACTAAGATACCTTAACAACAATTATGACTGAATGGCTATTTATTTAAACGTCCTGGAGACTGCATTAACCTCTTGGGCATTCTCGTACATTCAATCTTATTCCGCCTCATAATTTCAGTTGCTCTTGCAACCCCGCCGTAAACCGACCTCTCTTCAAAGAACTCCCGGTCTGACGGTAAGGGCAGTAGCTTTGGTAGTGGCCAAACTGGTTACACGCAAAGCATTTAACTGACGCCCGTTCACCACGCCCATGACCCCAGTCCCGGAAGGGTCGAGGAGCAGCCACTCTCACTGCTTTACTGACCTTGGCGATTGAATCGAGGACCTTTTCTTGATCCTTGTCACCCAGCAACACCTGAAGATATTGTTGCAAGTGCGAATCCGGCACCCTAATTTTCTCTTGCATGGCCCGGAGAACCGCGTTAAGGAATCCAGACCGGGGTTGCGATGTCTCCTTCGACACAACCTTCAAATTAACAAGGTAATCCAAGGCCTTCTCCTTGTTAAACATAGGCGTCTTGATAAAGAACTGCAGTTCCTCTAAGGCCGACTCAACCGAGGCCCTCTTGGAGTTCTAGGGCCTCCAGCCTGCGCATAACCTACAACATATCATTCCCTTCCTGGATAATAGAACCAAGAGTGTATAATTAATCCCCAAACATAATACAATGGTTAAAGACACAATCACTAACCATTCCGCACAAACGAGACACTTTCTCCGCTCAGCATACGTAAATTACCATCAAAATTACCTTTATCACCAACGCCAACAACATCAATATTCGTTACATCGATATACCGTAACAGAAAATTAGCGTTATATGACAAAGTAAGAATATATTATCATATTATAATTATTTATTATTATTATTATTAGTAGTAGTAGTAGTAGTAGTAGTAGTACTGTTGTT
>NC_142530.1:13737500-13745000 GCF_964205215.1 Stylophora pistillata
CAGGTGTTATTTTACTTCCGGTTTTCTTTCGCGACGTCCGCGTTCCTGTATCTTAAAGTTCCTAATAAGGAAGGTCCACAGGGTTCATAATCGCACCGTTTGCAAACCTGGTCTGGTTTACCAAAATGTTGTTGGTCACAATCAATTGTGTGCCACCACACTACTGCGAATGCATGCTGATGGTATTCTCCATTTACCTTTACACGGTGCACTAAATAAAAGTTGACTATTCCAGGTCTTCCAGGAGCAGAGGTATCAATACAACCACCATCAGCACTATAATTCTAGCTGATCTCAAGTTACGACGGTCCAACTTTGATCCAAACTTTTCAGTGCCAAGTATAACACTGGCAAACTTGAAGAAAGTTCAATTTTCTTCCTGGAGTACAATGTCTTGTAGCATTCAAAAAGTATTCTCAGTTCATCTGGATCCAATACAAAATGTTTGAATGAGTTGGGGAAACTAACAAGTGAGAGGTCACTCCACTGACAGTCCCCAAATTCAAGCAATAGGCACTGTTAAATAGTTTGGTGACATTCTTAACAACTAGGCTTTCAGTGATATCATGACTTTCTTTTGCAAAAAATGGCGAAAAGACTCCTGGAATTCGCTTGGAAATTGTACATCCCAGACGAAACATCCGGCCAGAAGTTTACGCATTATCTGTATCTCCACAGACCTTCCATTAACTTGCATTGCACCAAGAATTCCATTAACGTGTTCAAAGCTGAAACACCAAAATGCATGTACTGGTCTACAATCAATGACACATTCCTTTAAATGGCAGTGAAGATGCATATTTGGGGTCACAGCCTTTTCTCCATATTGCTTTTCAAATCTTTCACCAAACTTCACAAACAGCAAATCAGCTTTGGTAATGTCTGTCTTGAACAGAACTGGAGAACAAAGATACTGACAAGCAAGAACAAATGTCTGCCAGCATCTTAAATGAGTTTCTGCTAACAGGTCTTTCAGACAAAACATGGAATATATCAATGTCCAGTTCTTCCACTGAGATGTAGTGTAGCTGCCATAATTTAATGTTATTCTGTGAGGAAATCTTCCAATTCCAGTTCCAATATCAAAAGAATTGATCCTTTCTTCTAAGACTTTAAGGTCTTTCTTTGACAGGAAATTTTTCCTAATCCAGAGTTTGAAAAAATACCTAGCAGTCCCCAAAAACAAATTATGCATGGGATCAATTGCAGTAAATCTTACGGCATTAAAGTTTTCAAGTTGTAATTGAGAACTGTAAAAGACCCCATACTTTGTAGCAAATGCCTCACGCTTACTTAGGGTTGAAGCCTTCCGTATCTTTCCTGCATGCACGCGGTGACTGCTATCATGGCGTGGTGGCCACGCGTCTCTGGCAAAGCCAGAGTAGTCTCTTTTCTCTCCGAAGCCCCCTGGGAAAGACTTGAAACATTTTTCTAGCCATGCATCCCCGGTGTGCAGCATGGCTAGAAATCTCGGACATGGGAAGATTGGAGTGTGACTTGACCTGCCAATCACAGAAGTTAAATCCGTGCACGCCATTGGCTGAGAAGCAACACGCAATTAAGCGTGACTTCTGAACAACATTGGCGTCAACTCCGTCAAGTCGGACGTGTGGGAAGAGATCCATCGGCTTTTTCGCGGAATTAAATAGCGTTACTGTTGCTAATATTTGTAGAGAATTGAAGGCAAGGAGACGTACGGTGGATGGCGGGCGTTTTTTCGAGGTGGAAAGGGTAATTTCAAGCTGCTAAGGACAGCAAGTAAGTTTGTGATTTAGGTAAGCGAAACTCGTAAGGAAATCCCCGGAATGCAGGCCAAAAAAATTATCAATTTCGTTTTAAAGGGGATTATGCTATTAGTGAATTGATTCTCAATAATTATATTTTGTTCCAAGATTCTGCAAACATTAAGTTGGTTCAGAGAAATGGTCTGAAAAGGTAACTTTCGCTAATTATCAGTTTAGATATTCTTCTATAAAGAATGTTTTAATTCGTAGGTAGTGTGTCAGGAGAATTTGAATAAATCCTACGCTTCAATTGTGTTAAGCCGCAAACTACGCGTAATTTTGCGAGTATTTAATAGGAAACTGAAATATTTTTATTTTTTACTCTTAAGGGGAGAGAATATCTGGTGAAATGGAAGAATTTTAGTTCATTTGAGGCTTCATGGGAGCCTCAACAGCATTTGAACCAGCTTTGTCTGAAGTAAGCATTTTTGCAGTGTTTACCGTTCGTCGTGTTCCAGAATGTGGCCTTGGAATTGGTTCTTGCTTATATTTTAATGCATAATGGGTCATTTCGATTCTGTTAATTTGTATTTATTTTAATCATGAGTAGATACTACAAGCATCCCAAGCCAGACAGGAATGTCGTATTAAATGAAGTTTCCAGGCTTGGGGTGGCCATTGCTGCTTCTTTGAAAGCATCTAAACAAATGAAGCAAGTGACTATGGAGTTCAGAGAAGATGTATTTCAACATTTGTTTGGAAAGAAGGGAAAGATAAATGGACAGTGGAAACTTTTAGCACAAGAAGAATTTTATCCATCATTTTTCCCTGCTAATTGGCATTGTTTACTTGACCTTCATGGGCAGGGAACAAAAGTTTTGTTCCCAATGAAGATAAGACATTTTATTTCATGGTCAACCAAAAACTATCATATAAGAGATGGTATGATCACTGAATCAACAAGGGCTTTTCAAGAAAAGATAACCGTGGACTTAATTAAAGTTGCTGCCTAAAGTAATGTGCAGTATAAATTTAGCAGCAAATACATTCAGAAACTTGAAATTGTACATTCGAAAAAATAAATCATTTTCAAGACTTGAAATGTTATTCTCAGGCAATGTAACCTACAGCAATGATACTATATTGCTTTTCTTAATGTTAACTTCAGTATACAAAAGATCTGTTCAGTTATTCCTTAACTGTTTTTGGTTCTTTTAAACTTTTTAGTAGTAGCAGCAGCTTTCCTTTTTGTGCTTACATGCTTTCTCTTATTGCTGGTTGAATTCCTGCCAGAATTTTGTGAATTGACAGTTGAGGTCATCCCATTACTGTGATTGCTGTTGAGAGAGGTTCTTTCAGTTGCTTGCACATTTTGGGAACTGACACACTGTCTCTTTTTATTACACATCAATTTTTTTTTCCAGTACTCCAGAAATCCTCATTTTGTTTGTTGTATTTTCTTTTTCTCCTCTCTCTATGGCTCAACTGTGCAAGGCGGTGCTCTGCTCTGATGACATCTGCTGGGCTATCCCAGTTTCTTGATTTGTGAAGGACAACTGCTCTTGCCACATTATTATTTTTTTCGACACCTGTGTAAAGGGAAACCAGTTAAGTTAGTTTATTGGTATTATTTCACTGGCCATACATGTAGTTTGTTCTAAATTAAAATAACCAGTGACACTGACAGTACATTGGCCACTGAAGTGTTTTACACTACCAAATCTGTCGATGACACCTTGCAAGTGATATGCAGCAGCGTGCATATAAGGCGTCACATTCCTGTTTGCATACCCCTTACGGGAATTTGCAAGCGACAGAAAAAGTTTGATCCCTTCTCTTATCTGCAGAATAAGGTTATTCTTTTCTTTGGAATGAAGCACTTAGCAAAAATCTGTTTGGAAACATTAGTCAAACATAATAATTGTATCATATTGGACCTACCCTATCTTTGCTCCACATTTTTCTCGTTGCCCTGGCAACGATGATACTGTGTGGAAATAAATGTCTGCAAAGTCCTTTGAGGAAAGTGGATAAAATTTTAGAACTTGGATGCGCTGAGGATTAATTGTTTTACAAACATTCAAAATGACCAATACTACGTGTATATTAAGATCATAAACCAACAATAACTGGGGAATATTAGGTCGCGAGGTGCATTTAGACCAATCGCACACAAGCAGAAATATTTGATGGATTATATGTAGGGCTCAGAAAAATACCATCCATATTTTAATAACTGTCTGGGCAATATTACGGTGGATGGAATCCTTTGAGCTCTCCAATTTTGCAGGAAGATTTTTGAGTAATTTTTTACTTTCATCCCCCATCAGAGACGTCCAATCCATTTTACCCATCCTCTTTTTATCGCCATCTTTCTTCTCCCACACAGAAAATGTAACGCCACAACTGTTTATCACTTGTGTGAGATTCTTAAGTGACAGCCTTTAGGCTCTCCTCTCTTCTTTAAAAAATCTTCTTGATCATCCCACTCCATGGCATCCTCAATCAGATTGCATACCAGAACATCAGTGATTCTAAGGAGGAGATGAACCTCATCGGGGCCAATGCGATGGAGAGGTATGTTTAGTAGAGGCTGGTTAATGCAGCAGAACTCAGTTAAAGTAGCATGTTTTTTTTACATCTGCTAGAGTGAATGCCATGGTGGGTTTGCTGTAAAAGTCTCCTGGCTTGGACATGTCCCATCTGAAATAGAAATGGCAGGTTTCCTGATTTCATAGCATCAACAGAGCAGCATTTTATAATTAGAGTAAAATTCTGTTTTGTACTGACCATGCATAGCTTTATGATTACTAGGTTTTGACAATTAATTCAAAAGTTTAGTACTGTGGCTTTGAGCTAAATTCTACAGGTATTTATTTTACAACACTTTACCTTTGATCTTTGTGGATCTACACCACAAGCAAGCATAGATGGAGTTTGCAGCTGACCTGCCACTAGCTAATAAAAGAAACTGAAGAAATAAAACAAATTGTTAAGAATGAAATAGTGAGTGGTCTTCTTCCACCGAAAGCTTCCTATCTAACCTTATAATCCCCACCAAGATAGATTTCAACAGGTACTTCTTGTCCTTGGTTTATTGCCACTTTACCATCAGCTATTACTTTATTTATTTCATCCCAAGAATCTTTGAAATTTGCCTTGATGGATGCATAGCACTCTGACCCACTCATTATGGCAATAGTGTGGGTACCTAAATGATGTAATATGAATGATTAGTATAATAGCATTTGTGATAGAATAGAAACATAATGGAAGAGAAGTGTGGTGTGGGTTTCAAACAGAAAAGAAAAAAACAGTGGTTAAGCGTCCCCTTTAATTGCCTGGTTGAACCAAAAGGGTGTGAACCTAAAACAAAGTTTCTTACCTCTAGCATTTAACAGATTATCATTATCATTAAGGAGGCTGTAACTGAGTATGACAAAGTTGGTCAGTCTTGTCATGCGGGCTCCATCGCCACTGATTTTTACTTTGACTGGCATGTCAGTAGACAATTCACTCTTCTCTGCCTGTCAGTGAAGGGAATGTTTGAAATTGTGTATTATTTTACACTTGTTTCAAGAAAGAAACAGAAAGAAACATCATTTTAAATCAAATGATATATACTTACAAGAGAATTCAGCTTGCTGATAAGAGATTCTTTGAAAGAAATTAGAGCACCTGGCTCTGGTACACTGGTTGGTTTTACCGTGCAGCTGCTATTAAGGTTGTCTCTGCATTGCTTAATAAGGTATGACCTTGGCATCCCATTTATCAACATGCTCAATTCATGCACAAAAGGATCACCCACAACAAACTTATCCATAAGGAACAGTACTGCTTCCACTTTCTCTTTAGCACTGTCGGACAAACTGTCATATTGCTTCCATTTCCATTGTGTTGTGACCTGATCGCCAAGTGATGGTGTCCTGTTTAATGAATAGACTGGTGGCACAGCAACTGGGGTTAGTGGTGTTGTTGGTGGGGCAGCACCAGAGGTTCCTGTTGGGGTGGAGTGGGTAGAGCCAGGGACTTGTGGTGGAGTAGGTGTCATAAAACCAGAGGCCTGAGATGGAGTAAATGTGGTAGAACCACAGACTTGTGGTGGTGCTGATAGAGCAGAACCAGGAAGTTGTGTAGGGGTAGGGCCAGGAGTTTGTGATGGGGTGGGAGGAGCACATGATGTACTACTGGAAGGTGACATCTTTAATGGGTATTGATTTCCCTCTTTGTCTTTAAAGGCCAAAACATCAAGTTCCAAACCATGCTGTTTTCTGAACCATAAGGCTTTTCGTGCTCTGCTTGAAACAGCTTCTAACCTACGACGTACCTGTCGTTTAGAAAGTGTTGCCATCTCCTTAGTGAACAACTGTCTCTCACTGACATCATTACTTTGCTGTTTCTCTAATTTTCTTACATATTTTTTTAATTCTTCATTTGCTTTTTCTAGATTAGAAATTTTTTTCTTATCCTGGCTGTTGAGGATTTCCTCTGTTAGTTCCTCAGAAAGCTTTTCCTTTTCGTCTTCAAGATTTTCATACTTTTTTCTCCATTCATCGACTTCACCATAACACTCCTGTAACCTTTCCATTAAACTGTTTTTTTGCTTCAAGTCTCTTTAGTTCTTCTTCCATCTCCCCGGAATTCATTACATCACCGGCCAAAATGCTGAGGTTTGTCCAGCCGTTTAAAATTTTATTTCTCTGCTCTTTTGAGCCGGATCTGTTTTCCCTTAAGCTCCCAGTTAGACGAATGGTCGTAACTCGCAAGCGTTCTTTCATTCGTTTGGAATCTCTTTTTAATTCTCAGAACAGTTCCAGGTATAATGTCGTTAAGCAAGTCGATATGGTTTTTCTCGGAGTCCTTTAAACTTGCCCACTGCAACAGTATAGTGTTTCGGATAGCCATCCTGAACACAACTTGATCACCAGCAATTGCTTGTTTTACAACATAGTCCAGATGTTTGTTGTGAAGAAACTGTTCCATTTATAAGCACATTCACCTCCTCTTTTGATAAAGTTTTGTCAGGCATTTCACTGTATAATAATACAGCTGATGCTGAAATCTTGTTGCCCGGAAAATATCTTGGGAACCGGAAATCGGGCTCTCCTGATGCTGAAATTTGCATATTCAAAATAATTCGTTGTGTTGGGTGACCTTTAAGTTTCGCGCCGCGTTTTCGCGCCATCAGGAGAGGCAGGCTTCAGATCCCCCAGGTTTTAAATTTCCGGGCAATAAGATAAAAAGAGACTGGAAGAAAGAAAGCCTGGTTACCGGAAAGAAAGCCGGGTTACCCGGGGATATTGAAAATAACATGGTTTATCAAAGAAATAGCAAAGAAGTGTGCTACTTCTATGGTGGATTTCGCCGCACGGTTCCGTAGGAATATCATCATTCCTCGATCAGAAAATTTCACAATTACAGGAAAACAAGACCTAAAAACGCAATGGATATGAAGACCTGAGAAATATGATTTACTGTGTCTTGAAGTGTGGCTTCGACGCTTTTAAAATCGCAGTGAACAAAGTTGTTACACTCTAAAGATTTCCGGCGAAAGGACATCTGCGGAGAGCTGGTGATGTTGTTCTTGCACTGCCGCCATACTGTTACTACATAGCATCATCTGTACTGTTAATCTTGAAAAAACGCAACGATTACGACGTGGAAGCCGACAATGTTCTAAGAATATTTTGGGTTTCGGTCGTACTAAATAACTGTCAATGAACATTTGAGACTTTGCAATGGAGTAAGGAGGTAACTGGGATTTTAAATCTATTTT
>NC_142530.1:13750000-13762500 GCF_964205215.1 Stylophora pistillata
TACAATGCACTCATTAAGAGAGATGCCTTTTTAAGCAATTACAGTCATAGATCAGATAATGAATCCATTTACTTCTATGTATCTCTAGTTTGATATTACATTAACTAACTTTTGTGCTGTTGCTTTGATTGCCTAGAAAATTCAGAAGAGACTTGCTACTTTGCGAAATATGCCTTGGTCAGAGGAAACAAAGACCATAATGGTACTGGCTGTGGGAAGCCTCACCTACACCAGCTCAGAAGAATCAGATTTTTCTGAGGATGAGGATGGGGAAAGGTACTTTACTGGGTACCTAGTAAAACAGTTGCCTTGGGAAAGGTCAAAGCTGACAAAGGCCAAGAAGGCCGTTGATGATGCCGTAATCCCAGTGCTAGGGTGAATGTGGTAATGAGAAGGGCTCATGTGAGGCCATCGACGCGACCCCGGCCCATCGGAGGTCTGGAATGGGCAGACGGTTAGATCTGAGGAGCCAGTTGACAGTCCCAGCACTCTGCCTCTGGAAATCACAGATCCATTCCCTAGCATTCGGCCGACAATAACAGCAACTCAGTCACAGAGAGCCTGTTCTACAAGAGTAATTCCTCCTACTCCGGCCCATCCTTTTACAAGTGCCAGTCCTACGACAATGGCCCCCTTATACTTCAGCACCCGTCATTCCACATCAACAACTCCTCCTACCAGTACCAGATCTCAAGCAATGGCTACCCTATCCTATAGCACCTGTCAAACAACAGTGGCTCCCCCCCCAACAGGACAACCCCATCCCCAAGTACACAGCCTTCAACTCCAGCTACATCCTTGATGCAAGGTTCTACTTTAACGCCAAGGACTTCGAAAATAAAAGTACTAATTCTCAAAAGAACAGTGCCCGCAGACGATCGCCAGTTTATTAATTTAATTAGGTTTGCCCATATGTATTTTTTGGAACAAGATTTTCAATTTTTGCAACATTTGTTTTCCATAGCGATATGAGGCTAATATTTTCAATTTCAAATGTTAATGTTAATACAGTTGTTAAGTGATAGTAGAACAATGTTTTCAATTTCTATTTTTCTTTTGACACCATTATAAGTGATTTCAGAGCAAGCTTTTCTCTGCAGCTACGCAATTGTCTGAGTCTTTTTCTGACAGATGGGGGATCATTTGTTCATTCCAAATACAGAATACCCTAATTTGTTTTACTAATACGAACACAAATAACATTTTAACAACGCATTATAATCATACATGCTTTGGTTCTTCACGTACATGACGAAATGCCATGTGTAAACATGCTTGAAAGCCTTGCAGTGAATACTTCAGGTGGTGAAGTGAATGTTGTATGGTAAGACATAATGGAAAAAGTGCAACAATACAAAACAAAACAGCTAAAGTATCTTGTGAAATCAGTGTAAGAGCTTTCACCATGTACTAAGAGTTGCTTACATGAAAATCACTGAACATAAACATTCATTCATCTTGAACAAATTTTGCAAACACTTGAAAAATTGCCCAAAAATAGTAATTTTTTCATTAGTTATTTCTTGAAATTTCTGCATTTTCCCTTTCCTCCTTTTCTTCCTTCCTTTCAACAAGCTCTTTAAACAGAGATACCAATTCACTTCTTTCACTTGGAGGTTTCTTTCTTGTTTTTTTCTTTTGCATTTCCTGTCCTTCGCGTTACTTACTTTCTGTACCCTTTGAATCTACTAATTTACCTTCGTTTTCTTGGTTTTGCGCTTGAGAACGTTTAACCAGACCTTTCCTACTGCTGTACACAAATGGTAGTGTTTCATTGTCATTACCATGAATATGTTGTTAAGTTCTTCATTCTTAAATACATTTCTTTGCATTTCTTCCTGATTTCTTGTTGTGATCAGTGCATGCAATATATGATCATTTGAGATTCTTGATCTTGGTCTCGCAAGACTTGCATCACTAGAACAATATCCTTGTGCCTACATGTCAAGGGAAATATCAGGCCAAATGTCCTTGTTCCTTACTCTTGGATTCTTGAAATCATCTTTTTTCTTTGCATATATTTCAGTCAAACAAATCACTTCCCCTTTTAGCCACATTTTCTTTCCTTTTCTTTTCCTGACTCAATTCTGTCATTACTACTGCTACTTGCTGACTTAAGCCATATATACGAACTACTTAGGTGCAAACTGACCAGAGACCGATCGAAGACACGTCTTCCCACACTGCACAGTTAGTGATTCTTGTAATGCTGTTTTCTCTCCCCTTAACCGGTTGTTTTCATTTCTAAGATCACGCACCTTGATATAATTATAATATGATAAATACACTTTAAATTGATACCGAGGGCCCGTTTCCAACTTGTCAAGAAGTGATGTAGTTGCCTTTCACCATAGTTACTAGCTTGGTCCAGGACCTAAAGTTAACCTGTGGGCAAGTGCAAAATGGTGTTTACTCATAGGATGGAAATGGCCATTAAAGATCCAAGAAATTTGAATTACACACTTCATTGGAATGGGTTTCAGCCATTCCATGGAAAGTATGATCATGGCTCTGGAGCTTTAGAGTTTCCAGATTGGTAACATTGTAAAGAGGACAGACAAACAATGTGAGATTTTTGTCGTTGGTTTTAAACCAACATATTTACTGCCAGGACGAAGACTATTAGCTCTTGATCAATTTTTGTTGCCCCTCGTTCAAGAATTTGAAGATCGCTTTAAAAATGGGTTTGAGGTAGATTATTATGCGGACTATTCTGCCCGGCTAAACTAAGCCATATTATTTTGTTGGCCACTGGAGATCATGTTGATTTTTGCAAAATATGCAAAGCATCATTTTGTGGGAAGAATTCTTGCCGCCGTTGTAAATGTGGCAGCACCTTCATACCTTCGAGCAACCACTGTGACTATTATTATGGAGGATACCGGAAATGGACAAAATACCCTTTGCTAAAGCGTAACATTGATGATGAACTCATAACGCTGTCAACCATCGAAGGTAAAGAAAGGAAAACAGTAGCAAAAGAAATGGCTAAAGAAGTAGGATTTACTGTAATTAAAGGAAGAAGGTTGCATGTGATGTTTCATTTTACCTTCTCATAGTGTCCAAGAAAAATTATGTCTAAAAGTACACCTCCTTCATCAGCCGGGGCGGTGGGTTCGGCCAGTGTGGTTGAAATTTGTTTTGGTCCAAATGGCTCTGGTTAATATCGAGAGTCATTTAGTTTAAGTCGATCGTTCGTTCACTAAAGGAAATATCACATCTCCTGCAGGTGTGAGAATAGCTACTGCAAGAGTGAGAATAGCTACTGCTGGTGCTCCTTCTAGAAGTCGTAGTAACAAAAAGAGAATGGGTCGAGTTTAGTCCACGCGAATCAAGAAGAATTACGAAGACAATTGGAACTTTTAATAAATGATAAGGGAAAGACAGCCGCAAGAAGTCGCACTGTCGTTATCAAGCCTACCAACACTCTTAGCATCATTTATAACGGAAGACGGTGGACGTACTTCTAGTAGTGTGTGCAACTAGAAAAGAGAATGGTGTTTACAAAGAAAAGACGAACAGGACGACGGCCAAGAGCTCAAAGTGGGGATATTGTTCCGGCTTTTGTCGTGATGTGCACGACGATTCAGACAGTTGGGTCAAAAGGCAGTCTTGTCCACATGAGTTTACATCCTAAAAAGTTGTTAAATGGACGAAAAAAAAAAATGAAACATTACATGGAGAAGGTGCAACTGAAAAGATTTGGTAAAAGAAACCGAGAAAAAAAACTTTTAGTAAAGAAAGAACAACTGTCGAGTGGGTTCTACAGTTCTCTATTTGATTTTTTACACTCCAAATGTATGATTTGTTTTTTTTGTTTTTTGAAGGAAATCGTCATCGCCTTTCAGGAAAACTCAGCCAGATGAAAATCCAGATCAATATGGATGACATTAATCCAAAGGATACCAAACTCGAGCGACTCTGTAAATATATTTTCTATTTTTCATCCTATGAGGCGATGAATCGTAGTAAACTTTTTTCACATTTAGAATATCGTCATTACAACCAAGTACTTTTAAGATGTGTCTCACTTATTTTTTTAAAGAAGATTGTCATCGCGTTCAGACAACTGAGCCAGACGAAAGTCCAAATCAATATGGATGACATCGAGCTCGAACAACTCCTTAAGTATATTTTGCATTTTTCCATCCTGTGAGTCGATGAATCGTGGTAAACAAGAATTGCCTTGCAAACAATGATGTTTATTTGTGCAAAAGAATCAGAAGAGGCATGGCTTTGCAGTTATACTTTCAAGGAATGTTACCACCATTGCCTCCAAAATTTTGAAATTGCACTGTATAAAAATTATATATTTCTCTTTTCGATTATTTTCAGAACCATGTTGTTTCATCTGTCTGGGAGATGAAGATCCTCTAGAAATCACCCCGTGCTGCAAGCAGTTCATTCATAAAGAAAATGCTTCAAAGAGTGGTTTGTAAGACAACTGGAAAACCAGTTCGAGATTTCTTGTCCTTATCGTAAAAAAATCTGTTCCGCCAGTTTTCTTTCATTCCCTCGGTAATCGCCTGGTTAGTTGTTGCCACCTTTGGCAAAAATGAACCGTGGTGGAAAGACAGAGGGAAGACGACGCTCGTGAATGGGACGTGACCACAGGATATTAGGAGGATCCAGCTCTCGTCAGGGCCATAGAAAGTCGTCCTTCAGTTCCTCCAACGGTCAATTTGATAGAGATACACAAAATCGCTTTCATATTTATCATATTGAGAAGGCCGCTTTGTCAATTTTTAGCTTCTACGAAAGGCGTGGTCCTCCACAATTTAAATTTTTCTCTAAACAATTTGTATAGCCTTTATTTATTTTGGGCGCTCTCTTCTGGAGAGAGCACACGTCCCACATGTAATAAGATTTTTTCGAAAAATAAAGAATTTGTTGTGGTTGATATTACTTTCGAGTGTATTTGTGTGTGAACCCAAACCAAACTCATTCTTCTCGAAAAGAATGAGGGGAAAAAAGATAGCTAAAAAGAGTTGAGTGATTGGTCATTTCCGGTAACCCCAAGCGTTTGCGTGACCCCTCCAACACCTGTAGATGACAGTTCAAGTTAATTTAGAAATAAACCACGCTTTCAATAGGTTTACCAGCTGATAAACCACGTAGGATGTTGGGAGATCTGTCGAAACGTTTGCAACCCACTCGGCTGCACCTCGTGGTTCACAAACATAAATATGATTGAAGTTTGTCAAAGAGAATGATGAATTTAATCTTGTTCTGTGATCAAGTCACTGATTCTCAGAAAAACTATCAAAAACTGCGTTAAACCAATGAAAGCGCTGGAAACTGAATGAACTGTCAGCTAGAAGAAACTGAGCAGAAATTGTTTAAAAAAAAAACTAACGAGAAATGGCGATATACAAGATAAAGGCACAAGCTATAAAGTGGTATTGAGGAATACTTCAGTTGGACAGAGAAAACGCGCTTTTTGGTGACCAGAGTTGGCCTACCTCTGCGATAACGATCTGATAATCTGTACGGAAAGATTTTAGAGTTTGCAACCCAGAAAGCAGTAAGATGTAGAAAGCCTTTATGGGCTTCAAAACGGCTCGCCGTTTTAAATGTCCTTAGGTACTCCTGCTCATATTTTTTGTATTTCGTGGAAAATAGATCGCGATTGATCTCAGACCATAATGATTCAAATTCTCGTTCCCCAAAAACTCTTCCAAATCATGATATTTTAACAAAAGCGTAAAAAATGGTTCAAAGATGGAGTGCGATTGATCTCAATCGATGATTCAACTCTCATTTTGTAATTTCTGAACAGCAGCGTAAAATTATTATAACACGTGATAATGATTTAGACTATAAATAATAAATTGGTAAATCAACCATTTCAGTGCCTGAACCCCAATATCTTGCAGGGCTTATCGAGTCCTTTCGAAGATAAGTTGGACCATAAAAAAGGTTACGGTCAGGGTAGGCTAAGCCTTTTAACTTTTGGAATCCCTTTACACGTAAATAGCTCATTAGTTTGAGCAAGATTTCTGAGATTTATCCCGTCTGAAGAAGAGCTACTTTCCTCATTTTAGTACCGTAAGATGGTTTGGTAGACGCTGACTCACTTATAATGGATTAAGCGTTGTCGTCTCAGAGTCAGATATGCAAGAAATTTCTACGCTCTCAGTCGTCGGGAACATTGTTGTGAGTCATAATTTTTGATTGCAAACGCTGCGTCTTTACCTTATGGAAGGGACAAAGGAAAGATTCCCAAACAAACGGGATCAGGCGAGTTCAACTTTTGTCTTAGAGAAAAAATTCTTAGAAACTTAGTGTTTAGAAAAATTATCCTTGCATTTCTCAGAATTGCTACTTATACATGCACCGAGCAAATGTGTTGTCATGGAGAAGTGAATTTCTTAGAAATACTTGAACTATGCAAAGTCATTTGCATATGTTAATAATATGCCCCGGAGACATGTCATTAGGAATATAAAGGACCACGTTGGGCCAACCCCTCACATTCTACTCTAGATTTTAGTTGATCTGATTTTCATTGAGGTTTGGAAGTAGAATCGAAGGCTTAATACAATCAAGTGATGTATTCAATCTCATGTTGGACTGGCATTCCGAGTTCCAAACAAAAATGGGATTTAGACAAAAGCTTTAGAAATGAAAACATGATCAGCAGCTTGGCTGAGCAATAAAATTAACTCCCTTGTGAAGTACACTCTGAAGGTATCTCTGTAAATGGAATGTTGTCGCCTTCAGTACGTCAGTGCGTTGAGGAAAAACTGTGTCTGAAAATTCCAAGAGGATTAAATTTACACATGAATTACAATATTAGTGAGAACTTTGTTCAATCCCACAAATACGCGTAGACATAATAATCAAGAACTAGTCTATTGTTCCAGCAGTTTTCGATTGCATAACAAAGCCTATTGTTATCAATATAATTTCAATATATCAACGAAGTTGAAATGGTAAATTGGTCACCGTTACGATTATAAAAGCTGACGTTTCGAGCGTTAGCCCATTCGCTCCGACGAAGGGCTAACGCCCGAAACGTCAGCTTTTATAATCGTAACGGTGGCCAATTTACCATTTCAACTTTATTGAAATTATTTCGTTACCCCCACCCACGCAGCCCTAAACAGTTTCTTTAGAAACTATCAGCCTTTATTGTTATCAATGTTGAGCACTTTTCTTGGTACGATTAACACATGATGGAGTCCACAGGACTTTTCTTTATTAACGGTGTAATAACCATGCGATAGAACATAATATTTTGATAGAATACACAGGACTTCTATTTTTCCTCGTAACAGGTGGAATAACCACATTTCTGGTAAAACACGAGTAGTCAAAACGAATCTGACAAACAAGGTCCAGTTCGACTAATCGTTTAAATAGAAAATTTTCTATTTTTCCTTAGTCGCTCAATGGCTACCCTTTCGCAGTTAAGAGAGGAAGTCCGTCTTCCAGATCAGGGATGGTCAGAGTGGGAGAAAGCTATGGTCCCCCAAGATGACCAGAGCAGCAATCTTGAAGAACGTGGAGAAAATCATGTTGGATTCTTTTGCTCGAGCATACGATCCGCGTTCCCTGGAGAGGCACAGCGCTTCGGAATTTATGAGTGGCGAGCCAAGGGTACCAAGTACGGACAACCCAATCACGTCGTTTATGTAGGATGTACTTGTAGAGGTAACAACAGATCCTTAGGAGGGGAAATTCTTGAATACTGCAGGAACGGATTGCACAAAGGCGCACTCATTAATGATGCGTTGGCCAGAGGTTATGAGTTATGGATTCGTGTTAAGATCGCAGAAAGTGACGAGCCCAGGAAGTATGCGGAAGAGATGCAAAACGAACTTTTAGCTCAGTACAATTATGCATGGAACATTAGAAACAACGCTATACGTGATTTACTGCGGCCGTAAACAGTTAGCAAGGGAATTAAAAAAATAAAAGTTTGTGAAAAGTTGCTGTGCCTGCGTGATATGAAAATCTTCTTATCTTCTTCGAAACAACGACATCGATAGGTTAGAAATTTACGTTTTGCAGTGAACCAAAACTAGTAGGAGAAATTACTTTCCTCCTCTTTAAACTAGATACGGTTGAGTTTCAAAATAGAATGTTTAGACTCCTAAAACTCGTTGAAATTATAAATTCATCGCAAAGGTAAATCACCTGCTTCAAAAATTCCATTATTTTATTGGACTGCAATCTTCAGTTCGTATTTTCTGAAGTACAATTATCTTTATATCCCTGAGTTACATTATTTATAAATTAGCCTAACAACATAGACTGAATAAAGAGGAAAATCTGCTTTACATTTCACCTTATTTTCTCTTTGAAGTTATGCTTCGGCCGTACTAATTTTATTTTTGGCCTAACTCTTTTATGTAAGCTTTCCCGGAGGGAGTAGGGGGTAGGGGATTTCGTGATATATGATAGTTCTCGATGGCTATGATAACAGTTCTAGAGGAAAACCGATAAAAAAGATTTGACTCAAAAATAAGTGTGGCGAATCACAACATAGGAGCCCAGAGCTGGCAAACGTCCTCCCAAGAACTTAGCATTACTCCACTCAAAATTCCTTTATTTCATATGCTGCTGTGCCATACTATATACATGTAGAAGCAGATTAGAGAATAGACGGATAGCTATAGCACCGTCTTACTTAATTATAGCTCGTTTTAGATTCAAAGTTCCTTTTCCTGTCTATTTTTTTCCCGTTAAAAAATGTGCTCTTAGATTAAAATTTCTGTGAAAAAGGGGAAATTTTCTCAGTGAATTCTTTTTCGAATCTTGGTATCTGTCTTGATACAAGCTGTGTAAGCGTTAAACTGAAAATATGGTACATGTAATGTGTTGAGTCTGTCGCGTAGAGCTATCGGTGGGTCACGATTGTACTACACTGCGGTTAAAGCGAAAACAGTTCATTCACGTCTTTTACACACTTACTAACCCAAAAAGAACTACTACAATAAATTAAATACACGCTATATGTATACATGCAAATCCATAAGTCCTGAGTGTATTACATCACTTGCATTCGTTTCCATACGTGGGCATCACGATACACTACAATGATGGTCAGTGTGCTTTGCATGGCTCGTGAACATGATTCTGTTTTTAACGACCGACGTAGCATTTTGCTCGTATTTTCCTTGACCATAGGAACAAAAAAGTTAGATTGAACACCCGTTTGTGTTCGGACGTTTTCCTTTGTCTAACAGAATACTTTAAATAAATGATCGTTTCCAAGAAAACAAATACTATTCTGTTTTAAACTGATCAAAGGGATAGAAAAGCCAAAATTAAAAATAGTAAAACGCAAGCATTGTGATTCTCTTGTAGCACATCGATACACTTCACACCATTGTAATTTCACTAAATACGACTCTACTGATGTTGTGATTACCGTTGATATGGACCTTAGCACAACAAAATCAAAGGAAAATATTTCAAATTACATTACAGCATTCATCTATAACTTCAGTTGGTACCATTGAAAATTGATGCTACTCTATGAGAACAAGTTGACCACGAATGCTTTTAAAGGTGAAAAACAAATTTACTAAAGAGAAGGAAAAACTATGGAGATGCGGAATTAGTTACAGGGAAATCACAAGATTCAGTGGTATTTTAGACCTTTTAGAAGCAGGAGACTCAGTGGTAGCGGATAAGGGGTTTGATATAGGTAGCATGCTACAGGAGTGTAATGTTGAGTTAAACATCCCTCCTTTTCTGGAAAATCAAGGGCAGTTTTCAACTCAAGATGTGCAAAAAACCAAAACTATTGCAAGCCTTAGAATACATGTAGAACGTGCCATCAGAAGGGTTAAGGAATATCACTTTTGATTCCGATGTTCCTCTTTCAACTTTAGGTTCAGTTAACCAGCTATATTCTATAGCCTGTCTTCTAACAAATTTTCAAGGACCTTTAATCTTATCTAAGTGACAACAGTACAATGTAGTGCATTCATTTGGATTAGAAGATCATTCAGAAGGATTAAATATTAAACTTTTATAAAAAGTGTAAGTAGTCATAAAGAGTCTGGAAATTTTAATTGTTATTAAAAAATTGCAGCAGTTACTGGACATACTATTTCTGAATCAATTGTTCTTTAAACACAGTATTGAATATTTTTGGTGTTTTTCTTTTAAGTTTGGTTAATTGGGGAATTACCATATATAATTAGTTCTTGAATTTGAGTATGATGATGCAAGTAAATAATAAAACCTTAGCTAAAAAGAGCCAAAAAATACTAACAAGAAAGTTATGTCACATTCATGTTTCTCCGAAAAAAATGTTCTATGCATACCTTGAGTCAACTTCACCTCATCCCTCACCCTGACAATATCTGGTTAGCACCAATTTTAGAAAAGTTTTGAAATCTAATATAATTATACACAAATTAGAGCAAATGTAGAATGTTTTAAAAGAATATTATAACATAACCAAAGTAAAGCGCGCGCTCTGATTGGTCAATTTAGCGTTCCCCATTTGCCCATGGGTGTACGCTGCTGACGTGAGAAAATGCAAAGACTATTTTTCCGCGCGCGCTGGTTTTTTCTGGTCACGTAAGATTTGTTGAATAAAAGGGAACTCTTTAGCTACAATGTATCAATGTTATGTTATAAAACAAATGGTAAACACCACAGCGTACACTATTGAGTTATGGATGCACTTGGGAGGTTTGCTAAGCACTCAAGAAGCTAGAGTCGCTCTCGGCTATCGCCTCGAGCGACTCTTACGCTTCTTTCGTGCTTAGCAACCTCCCGCGTGCATCCATAACTCAATAGTGTACGCTGTGGTGTTTACCATTTGTTAATTGAAGCTAAATATTTTCATAACAAAGACAGTCTTGAGAGTAAGTAAAGACTAGAGGCAAATCAGCTTAGATAGTAATTGAAAAAAATTGTCCACCTTATTCTTAGCTCCTTGAAAAAAAAATGGGGTCAAAAAGGATTCTTGTGCAGACAAACATTTCATCATTTATGTAACTGAAAAAATCGCATCAGTCTAGACCAGTGAGGCCCAACTGGCACTGGACTTGGTAATAATAAATGTCACTCTTCTTTAATGAATACTGGTTAGTATTATCCTTGGTAAGATATCTCACATCATCAAATGAGATTGCCCCCTCCCTTACAACTTTAACCTCCAGTAACCCAAAGGGATTCTGGTCACTACCAAAAGCATCCAAATCATGAACTTTCCGGTCAGGGCTGCAGCCTAGCCATGGGCATTTTGGATTTATAATTAATCCTGATGGAAATAAATTCACTCTGCCATTTTTTTCTACATTAGCATAGATTGTTGCTGCATGGGGTTCAAGTTCCACACCCCTCTTCATTGCTGGAGTTTGAACAAATCTTGTTGGGTTCAGCTGACTTACAAGGTTTTCAAAATTCGAAACTCGCCGGGAAACTGTACCAAACTTGCTTGCTGTTATCCGCTTCTTTCGCAGAAGACGCCAAGTCTCGCTTGAACTTTGAGTAATCGTTTCTTCTTGTACCCTCAGAGAAATCTCACTTGTGACAGAAAGAGGGTCAAATAGGGCTTGTTGGTTTGCCTCCAGGCACGCAAACACGTTATTTTGAAATCTATCTTTTGCACTCTCGAGTGATAATTCTGGAAATGCAGTGTAGGTAAAATCATTTACCAAATAGTCTGAAGACGTTTTTTGTTGATAAGAAATCAAACACCCTTTGGGGACATTTCCAAATTTGCTTGGGAGAAATGAAACAGATCTCAGGTCCTGCTCAGAAGGAACAATGGTTGCAAACAGAGGCTTTGGCTGTAGACTGTTGAAATGCTCTGTAGTCATTGTTCCATACATTGGTGATGGCGAATACAGGTTGCTTTTGATGTATTTGTTGAAGGATTTGTAAAGCTTTACAACTTTACAACTTTATTTACTATTGGAAAAAAGAAAAATACAAAAATGGTCGTTTCCCGCAAATAGGATTGGCTAGTCGAGGCGGGAAGCGACAGGAGAGAATAGGTTTACATTACAGCCTGTCAAATTTGGACAAGGTATGAAGAAAAAATAATTGAAAAGTAGCCCTTAAAGTATTAACATAACAAGTGGAAAAGTAATAGAGGTATTTTACATCGCTTGTAGAATACACGAGATGACATTAGAGAGTAAGAAAAAAAAGGGAATAAAATAGTAATAATAAATAAATAAATAAGCGCCACCGTTGCAACTTTAACCGCAGAATTAACCGTCATTGAGGATATGTTGATATAAGTTTCTGTATTATGGAAGGCGATTCAATGTAAATATCCTCAGAAGCCAGTAAAGACAGAAGCATATTATGGGTTTCTGTTTTAAAACTCTTACGAGGGAGCTCACGTGTGGTGTTATTCAGAGAATTCCATAGATTTGGCCCTAATCTAGGAATAGAATTCCGCATTACAATTGTTCTGGATGGGTTAACGTAGTAATTACCAGCTGAGGAGAACCTTGTGTTATGCGAATGAACTTGATTTGAGGTTTCTTCACAAGTGCATTTTAAATTTGCTTTGCTTC
>NC_142530.1:13767500-13872500 GCF_964205215.1 Stylophora pistillata
ATAAAAAATAATAATGATTATCATTGATATTATTTACAATCAAGTTAAAAAGTAACGTCATTAACTTACACCCTGACGATTTGGAAGTTTATAAGAAAGGGTTTTATCAGCATAAAAATCTAATAAAGGCTGATAGTTTCGAAAGAAACTGTTTGGGGCTGCGTCGGTGGGAGTAACGAAATAATTTGGATATATCAACAAAGTTGAAATGGTAAATTGGCCACCGTAACGATTACAAAAGCTGACGTTTCGAGCGTTAGCCCTTCGTCGGAGCGAAGGGCTAACGCTCGAAACGTCAGCTTTTGTAATCGTTACGGTGGCCAATTTACCATTTCAACTGTTTCGATATATCCTAAAAATCTAAAAGCCTCCTTTTAAAAGTATGAAGTGAGTTCACACTTTTAATATCCCTGGGTAGTTTGTTCCAAAAATTGATGGACCTGTAATAAAACGAATGTTTTGAATAATTTTGTTTTGCATGTGGTATTTGGTAGTTTAATTCACTCGAATTACGCGTTTTCTGCCGAACTACAGTTTGACAGAGAAAGTCTTGGTGACCCAGATCAGTGTAACCTGCTCTAGCGTTATAGATAAGTACCAAGTCTTTCATTTCCCTTCTATATTCTAGTGGTAGTAAAGAAAGTTTTAACAGCCGATCCCTGTAGGAGAGATCTCTTGCATAATTCAAGATAAACTTTGTGGCCCCGCGCTGAACATTTTCTAGTAATAGTGTGTCCTTTGACGTGTAGGATGACCATAGTTTACAAGCGTACTCTAGTTGTGGTCGAACAATTGGGCAGTATAGAAGTTTCTTGATGTCGGGATCATTGATATCTCTACAGACCCTACGAATAAGGCCAAGCGTTCTATTTGCTTTAGAGGAGATCAATAGCCCAGCACGTGTGTTTTAAAACTTTGGACATTTCTTACCCATCCTTTGCAAAACAGCAACGTGAAATCACCAAAATTTGGGGTAAGGTAACGAATCTGATCCAACCGACGCGTCGGCCAACGTGTCGGCCGACGCGTTGATGCTGTGTTTTTGGACTTCGTTGATGCTGTGTTTTTGGACTTCGTTGATGCTGTGTTTTGGACTTCGCTAAGGCGTTCGATCGCGTAAACCATAAGATTCTACTGCATAAACTGCGTACCTTTGGAATAATAGGGTCACTGCTAGCCTGGTGTGGTGATTATTTATCGTGTCGTAAGCAGAGAGTTGTGGTGGATGGCAAAAGTTCTAGCTGGCTGAATATCACATCTGGCGTGCCGCAGGGGTCCATTTTGGGCCCCTTGTTTATTTTTTTATCATCATCAGTGATTTGCCAGAGGTAGTCCAGGAAAGCTCTGTGGCACTTTATGCATTCGGCCGACGCGTTGGTCAACGTGTTGGCCGACGCGTCGGTTGGATCAGATTCGTTACCTTTACCAAAATTTGCGTCGTCTGCGGACCGTAACCGCGGCGACAAATTATTTTAATTTACATTTGGAACTCAACGCTACTTTTATGCATTATGTTGAGTTGAGGTCTGGCGCCCTGTGAGACGGTAAACACATGCAGCCATTTTCGAAATTCTAACTAAAAGTAGAAACTCATTTATTAATCGACGTCTTCCGTGGCGTTGCCGTCCTGACTGCTTAAAGTTCCTATTGATGAAAAGAGACGAATTTTGTTATCATGCTGACTTGAGAAGTTGAACGAGTAGTGGTCTTGACTTAGCTATCAATTCTCTCTGCTACTCATCATGTTTGTGTTGACTCAATAAAAGTCATGTAGTAGATTTTTGTTATCCACCCTTAGGATCCGGACCTTTAAGGGAAAATAGAATGCCGCAAAAACTGTTTTGAGAGTTTTATGTTGTAACTTTTTTTAGTATGCCAATTTTTAGAAAGAAAAAAAAATCTATCCAATTTTTCAGATGATAATCAACTGAGTGTGTTTCGTTTCCCCCCAGCGAACCACAAAAGGCGCTCTCGACACAAATAATTGACTTTGATCTTTTGTAATAGCTTAGATACCTTTGTATATCTCATTTACTGAAAAGATCCCCCTCATGTTAAAGGTAATTTTTTGTTGGAAACAAATCCACTTACCTTTACAAATAAAGTGACCCTAAGCAAAAACTATCTTACGTTGTTAGTATTCCAACTCCTTTTTGGGGAGTTGCGATTACTTACTCTTTTACACCATCTTGTGATGCTATGTTTTGTGATGTCGGATACTTTTTAACATTCGCGAAACTTTTCTTTCGCAACAGTTGACGAATGTGCGTCATCTCCTCGAAAGAATGGAGACAGTTTTAAGATTACTCAACATGGTGACAGTTGTCAGCCATGTCCGGCAGGATGGGGTGGGAAAAACTGTGATAAAGGTTTGAAATGTTTCTGAATGAATATCTTTTTTATTTAGGGAAATTATTTACTGCCAACAGCTCAGCAGTTCCTTAGGGTGGTACTCGCCTGTGTAGTTCCTTACGAACGACCTGTGGACTTGTTCTCCCACAAGCTCAGTGTGAACAAAAGTGATGCCACCAATTTCTTTACTCTCTAAACGAAGTTCTAGAAAAGAACTCTCTTTCCTTGTTGTCCATACTGCACTAAGGATGACTTTATGTGTGGGAGCAACGTTCCTATGCGCGTCAGATTTCAACAAGTTACTATTATTTGCACCGTTTTCATTCTCCCAACTAATTGGTGAAGCCACGCTCGAAATTGAAATGTCTCAACACCTCAGACCGATACGCTCTCTACGCGTAGCCAATGCAGTTCAAGAGTTGATGCATTTTAAGACAGTCTGAGTTATACACCTCATGGGACAAACAAAGGGTCTTCTACAAAAGAAGAGTAACCTGGACATACTCTCTGATTGTTTTTCAAGCGTAAGTCGAGGTGACAAACTGCCTATACCGTACTTCTTTGCTTGGTTTAATTAGTCTAATTGCATGCAATGTAATGAGGGGTGGTCCGTAGATTGTCCGCTCAAGGAAAATCTTTTTAAGTTTTAGGTTAACTAAAGCAGTCGAACAGCTATACTGTGTTAAAAGTTGTACTTATTTGCCTTTAGACATAACTACTGCCGGTGAATCGAGTCCTTCTAGGAACGGAGGCCAATGTTTGGATCAATCTCAAGGATATATCTGTAACTACATGAATGGCTATCGAGAAAAACTGTGAGGCAGGTAATGAGTTGAAATAAATACGAACTCACAGCTTAAAAGAAAATATTGGTAGATAAAAACATCTTGATTTCATGATGATCAAATCCAGACAATGCTTCACTGAACGCCATAGCTTTCTACACAAACTTAACTAAGTATGTGTAACCCACCTGAGGGCTTAAGCAGTGCTGATGAGTCAAAACCCATCGGTACCAGGAGAGTACGAGTCGGAGGAATATTTGGATTACTGAGATACATCTGTTTCATCAAGTCTGAACATAAAAGCAAAACAGGAAGCACTACTTAAACAAAACAGTGCTGCTCACACGACACCTAATAACCCTCAAAACGTCTCTCTCACCTAAGCAGACCGGATGCCGACAAATTCTTTTTTTACTTTAAGAACTGTTGAACTAATTTGGAAATCCTTGGCTGACAAACCTCAGATACATTTTCACTACAGATCAAACCTTCTTAACTTCTGACCATGGAACATTCATTCAGTTTGTCTGCAGAGTAGGATTTCAAGATTTTTCCACAAAAATTAAAGATTCAGCAAGATTAATTTGCTTCAGTCCTTTCTGTTTCTGCCGAAACCTTTGGTAAAATTTTTGAACGTATAGCTAAACATAGACACTGGGCAGATATTTTCATTGATCTGTTTGTTTGCTCCATCAAGCTCGAATTTAACAGTTTAGCTCTTTGAACTTCTTCCAAATTCCTTCCCAGCAGTTGATCGGAAATCTGAAGGATGTTTCAAGGAGCACAAGAGGAAGACGAAAATGGTTCTTAGATATAAATTTTCTATCGTCCGGGAAAGAAACTTAGCTTTGAGGACGTATTTGATAAGTGCAAAGTTGCAGCAAATAAGAAAGGTTTCAAGATTTTTTGTATGCGAGTGAGTACATGTACAAAAATTTTCTTCATTCCTAAGATTATGTAAATGGCCTAATACTTTCCCCGTTAATTTTATTTCCCTTTGTATTGCTTGAGAAGATGTTTTGATAAAAGTCTTTCAAATCGTTATCACTTATAAGGAGTCGCGTAAGGTTTGTTTAGGCACCTTAGTTGGCATACTTGATTATGACTTTTATGGAGACACTAACAAGTTGTTTTGCTCGTGTTTCAAAACTGAAAGCAAGTAATTTAATTCGAGATTGATTTGAACATCGAGTGAGTTTTGAATTGTGTTAGATCACTGCAGTGATAGTTGGCTTCAAGGTCCACTGATAAAATATCAAAACAATACGGCTTTCAAAAAGGGCAACCACCAACATGTAACGGCAAGCGCCAATAAGCTTAGCAGTAATGGCGGTTCGGCCAGTGCCACTTCTTACCTGCAAACTTAATTCGGTGACAAGAACGAAAAATTATTCGCCAATATACTAGAAGTCGAAAGACGATTGGGTTGGCAGGAAACAAAGAAAATCTTAGAATGAACACCGACAGCGAGAGGGGTTGATCAGCTCTGTGGAGCTCTTAACAATCACAGCCCCCCAGCTTGGAACCTGCCTTAAGGCTTGAAGTAAAAATAAGTAAAAAACTGCTACTAAAGTGGAAAGTGCATTTTGTAACAGGATTGAACTCAGACTATGGTGGTCTGTAGCTAATTATCAAGTGAATTTATTGCGCACTAGATTTGATATTCCTTGCAGAGTACTCGAATGATTGAAGGTCAGCAGCTGAACAGTTTGTAAGGATGAATAGCACTCCGGGGCCACCTCCTGTGTGCAGCTAGTTTGCGAATGACAACGATGATATTATAGGAACGTTTAAAGCATGCAGCAGGCAGACTCCTTATCGTGAAACCAAGTTTCTGTTAGACCAATGCAAGTAAATAGTTAAGTTTTTTTTTTTTTTTTTCATTTAAGAGCCAGGATTTAATCTGAATATCAAACCACCTTTAAGCGTTCAATGGAGTGTAGCGCTTGATTTGCAGGAGTATACAGGTAGACATTTACCACAATTGACCTTTGGTCAAGATGGCAATAGTCCAAGTGGTTAGAAGGCAAAAATAGGCTATTGTATTTAAGGATCGCTTCACTGATATCAAAGCAATAAAGTAGCCATAGATATGAATAGATGACCATTGTTCATTGAGGTTGGAACCATCCCCATGTTTGTCGCAAAAAAGCTGTCGGACCAAGATTGCAGTCTCTGAAAAGGAAAAGGTGGATTTATTTTCGTTTTGCATGAGTTTCTACACTGATACCAATGTTGAGATGATGACTAGATGTGTAGACATGATTCTATCAAGTTCGTGGTTTAGATAAGCAGTAGATACTGAAAAGGAGAGCGAGGATTGCCGAGCAACAAACATCGAGGCCGGCATCAATTATCATTATGAATTGGTCAAATTTCAATTGAAAAAGTGCGCCGCGGATTTCAAATTTATTTTGTATGGTTTTTTACCACAATAATCTCTTTAAAAGAGTATTAAGAGTCAATCGGGAAGCTGGCAGATCTGTGTAAAAGCGTTTTGTCAATGATGGTTATTTGTTTGTCAGCTGGTGGGAGAGCTATGGCGTTAGTTGTTAACCACATGCTTCTGCGGTAACTTGCTAAACAAACTCTAAACTTCTGCATGAATTTCTTCCGCTAAAGAAATTTTAGAGACGATCTCGCTCTTGGTTTTAACTTCCAATATAATTTGCAAAATTTTCATTTCGGATATTGCTTTGTTTTGCAAAAGGTTGATTAACAAACTGTTTTGGTTTAGTGCGGATTTTCACAAAGACAACAAAGGAACAATAACGTGAAAGTCGATTGAAATGGTAAAAGTTGAGAGTTTTCGTATGGATCTTATTATATCATGTTTCCAACAGAAAGTAGATTGGGTTTTTTTCAAATTTCTCGAGTTTTTCGATTTGATGTAAAATGTTCAGTAAAAGCACTTGTAATGAAATTTTAGCTCTTTCATCTTATGTCCATTAGACCATGGAATACTCGAAATTATTGCGGTAAGCGCCATTTGAAGCCAGAAAATTAGATTTTTAAGGCATTTTGCCCTGTGATTCCCAAAGTGATTTTACTTTGCTTAAACTTTGAATCAAACCCATTTGAAATCTTAACTAATTTGAATAAACGGAAGATCTTCACTGCTATAGTTTTGCCAATTACATATGTTTATTCTACGCAGTTCAACATGATTATGCAAATACAAGTTTTTGAGTACGATCATGACGTCCAACCAAACTTTCGTGGCTTAAAGGAAACCTCCAATGATAGAGCAAGTTTCCGTTAAGATGTCTTTTGTAATTACGATTCGTTTGTAAAACTGAGAAACAAGAGTGGAATTTAGGAAAACTGCAAACAGACAAAGGCACTATTAATGCATTGATGCTCGAATTTCCCGGCAGGTGCCGTTTTTTTATGGGGTCATGCGGTTATCGCTATTATCATTAGACAAGAGCTCTTTTCTTTGCATGAGTCCCGAGGGGATCCTGCAGTTAGTTAAAGCATGTCATGCGAATCAAAATAGCGGAATTAACCGAAAAGCTCTAATGAATCTAAGCTCTAAGCTCTAATGATGATGTCAATTACTGCAAATTCACCCCCAAGCTTCGTTTGCTCTGAATTGTCCATTAATCTTTGCCGAATTCTTGGTTTTATTTGGGTATTTCAGTATTTTGTGAAACTCAAATTGGAAACGTTACCTTTGGATTTTAAATCTACTTTATATGATTTCTGATCAAAGTACTAGTTTATTTAAAACAGTTCTAGGAGTCGAAGGGAAACTGGGAAATCTGTGCCTTAAGTTTAGTCTTTGATGCTCATTTTTCTGGCGGCTGGAGGAAGAACGGTAGCGAAATTTGCTAAAATCGCAACAAATTATTATTAAGAGGGCAGACCTTAAACAATACTAAGACTTAAAAAAAAAGAAGAAACAGGACGATCTGGTTGATGATTACAATAAGAAAACCTCTTTCAGAACGCTCTCTACGTTGGCGTTGACTGGCCCCAAAAACTGTACAATTAACAAAGTCAATTTTGGATTTTGCATTGGCTTCTTTTTCGTCCAATGAAGTTGACTTCCTCTGGCCGTTCAATGCACTGTTGCGTTTACAAATTTACATTTTATCCACAATTGATTTGTTATTTGTAATAAATTAAATCCTTCAGTTAAATCATCACAAAATGAGTTTTCAAAGATTTATATCAAGGTAGCAAATTTTATATCACTGCAGTTCTCAACACGTTGAGAAAAGCTGGCCTTAGCCAAAAATTTTTTAAAGTTATTTGAATTATCATCATGCAAGTAGTTATAGCATAATCTGAATGCGTATCAACACCCTAATCGTAGTAATCGTCATACTGAAGACAGAAAGTACTTTCGACCTGGATTTTGCAGCGTGAAATTGAAAGAAAGTAAGGTCGCATTCTACACTATGATATTCATTTCTATCAGCAATATCAAACCTTGAATTTCCCAAAGAGTATCATATTGGCTCGTATGACGTTCTACGGTTACTACTGAAGGATGGAGGCGTTTACTATCATCAGACAGGAGCTCATTTGTTCGCACGAGTCCTAAGGGGATTACGCCGATACTGGTGGCAACTGCAACACGTCATACGGTTTAAAGCGGCGACAAGCAGAGAATAGCTCCCATGCAGGATGACGTAAACTACTACTGCGGAAAACTCACCCCAAGTCTCGTTCGCACTAAAACGTTTATGAATCTTTGCCAATCTGTGGTTTTCATTTGATTGTGTTTGGAATATTTTCGTCTTAAAATTCGCAAGTCCTCACATTGATAGCGCGGCTTGGGGGGCAGGGGGGGGGAGGAATTGGGTTTTCAGGCGTAAACATGCATAAGTGCTCTTCTAGTTTGAAAACAACCGATGTCTGTTTCAATTTTTCCCACTCTAAATACTTTACATAGCACTTCACATACATTTGAGACAGTAAGTTTCGATTGTGATTGATAATTTAGCGACGATTTTTACTACCGGTTGAGGTTTTTATGATTGGGTTACCATATTTTCATTCGTATGGAGGCTCCGAAGCTGCAAAAGTCACGTTTGTTCTTACAATAAAATGCTTGCCCACCAGAGTAACGATACAAATGAGAACAAAGAGCTCAGCTAATTATGTTTCAATAAGCCTGACGCAATATTATTTCCTCAACGTTTCAGCTTCAAGTACGTACAACAAGAAAGTATGACGTCCTCTTCTTGTATCTTCACACTGCTAATTTTGTTCGCGAATGTTTCTTGGGGTAAGTGCTTCGAAGTAATACGTCAAAACGGGGGCAAGAGCTTCATCACGGGTTCCAAACACTGAGAAACAGATAAAAGCACGAGGCCGTAAGGTGAGTGCTTTTATCGTTTCGAAGTATTTGGAACCCGTAAGGAAGCACGAAGCCCGAGTTTTTGACATATCTTCTCAAATGAAACTATAAGAAATTGTGCAGTGACATGTTTTCTCGAATCAAACAATGATAAATTATGCAGTGTTACATTTTTTCCTTCATCGAAAGAACACGTTTACATGCATAACTAATAGTTGTTGTGCAATTGGCGTCCGACCATGAGTGAAGAAGGACGTCGTCTGTAGGGTTTAGAGAGCCGAAACCTTACGCAAAGAAGTGTTAATGGGAACGGTATCCCGTCATCAACGACATCAGCAAATGGGCGCTGTCGGTTGCTTGGATGATTCAAGTGTCCGTTTTAGATCCATTAGGCCTTTTCAAGGACTATGACCTTCGTAAGGTCGCGCTTCTCTCTTCAGTTACCGAAGAAATGGACACGTTGAGTCTAAATTCCTGGTTAAGTAAATACGTTATTTAAGTGGCGAAGAAGACCGGCAAGAGACATCCTGCGGAAAACTATCTATGAAATAGTTTGTGGTAGCTGGTGCCATCTTAAGGAGAAAAACGGTACTGAAGCGTTAAATCCTTTTGAAAATAGCGATCGAAGGTGAGCTGAACAACTATTATTTGTGTGATTAAAATGTGGAAGTTATCCATCTTAAAATTATGCTAATTGTGGCATTTACAGGTTCACCCTGTTCCGTCGAGGGTTAGATGCAGAATTGAAAGATGCCACATGCGAAGGCTTACATTTAAAGACAAAGAAAAAGGAGAAATGTTCTGTCACAGCCGGAGGAAGAGGAGTCATTCTGGAATTTAATGTGTTGGGAATATCAACAGCTAACTCTTCATCGAACACTGTATATTTTTATAACTGCAAAATTCTTGAATTGAGAGGAGACGAGCACAGAAGACCCCTATTGAATAATCTTGAAGTAGCATGTAATTTTGTGAAGTTTAAGGAAAATTATGTAACTCGTTTCATGGGAGTTCACCCGACCTTAAGCGTACTCCCAATGTTGTTAAACGAATTTGTCATCCTGAGGGAGAGACGCATGGACGATATAGAAATCATATATTAGGTTATTATTACCCGACTCGGGCGGTCAGAGGGCCAATAACTAAAATCAACCAATCAAAATGCTCTATTGCCGGTCCAATATTCTCTAAGTATTGGACCGGGCACTGTCCCGAATGGTCCCGAATGATACCGCACTCGTGTCCCTTTGAACTTCAGTCGTATAATAAATCTCTTATTAACCAAGCTTGCTCGGGACCGTACTGGAAGACTATCGGCCCTCAGTCTTTTTTGTACGGACCTCGCTGCGCTCGGTCCGTACTGTCAAGACCTCGAGCCGATATTCTCCCAGTACGGCCCTCGCGCTTGGTTAATAAGACATATGTACAAACTATCTCCAAAGATTGTAATGCATTCTACTTTCAACCATCTAGGTCCAAGCTTAGTTTTGTAAAAGCTCCTGTGGGTGTAAACAACCTAGATCATATTTTGCCTGAAATGTGCAAGGTTGCAGTTGTAAAGCGAAAGACTTGTCATTGTCTTCGAGTTACTTGTGCATTTTCTTTGTTAAATGCTGATATAGAAGAGAACTTGATTTGCAAAAGAACTGGTCTTGACCGGATTGTTGTTAATGAGAGGAATTACATTGCTTCCAAGAGTTGTATTAATCAATAAAACATCTCATTAAAACGCAAGTGTTTGATCTTGGATGAAAAACCTGTTTCATCTCCGTTGAGAACCTGCTAGTATTTCACCTCTTGTTTCATTGGGTATTAAGATTCATCCAATTGACCCCAATGGTCGTCATTCATTGGCTTATTAAAAAATTAAGTTCATCCTTATTTCCCAGTTGACTTCATCAATAATTAATGAGTTTTAAAACGAGGTTTCAAAATCAGAAGCAAATACTCGGAAAGTGTAGAATACATTGACAACACAAGCATTTCGTAGAGAGTGTTGCTTCACATATCAAAGGGAACTGTTAGTAAAGTAATCATTATCGCAACATGATGGCCCAGTAATGCATTGTTTTACTGATAGCCTACAATTTTTTATGTGATCGCTGCGGATAATCTGCTTTGGTTTTCTTTTCGTTTTGTTTTACACTTACCTCATATACAGACTATGCGCGATAGCGACATCTTCCATTAATGTGAGCTGTTAGGCCTTGTATTGAGTGCTGAGATTAGAAGACTTTCCTGGTTATTACGATGAACAACAAGCGCAGGGCGTTACATGAACGATATCAAAGACACTTCGAAAGAGCAACATCACAACACATTAATTAAGCGACGAAAATTTTAGTCAGATACAATGAAATATATGAAGTTCATATATTTTGAACTGCGGTATTAGATACGTATGATGCACGATCCTCGCAATAGATAGCGCTATTTAAGCAAAAGCGAAAATCAGACCTGAAAAAAATCAGGACTGTACGGGATTCGAACCACTGACCTCTGCGATACTAGTGCAGCGCTCTACCAATCGAGCTAACAAGCCAACTGGGAGCAGGCCGTTAAGTTGATTCGTAATAAACCCGTGAAAGTGATAAATCAGATACAATGAAATATATGAAGTTCATATATTTTGAACTGCGGTATTAGATACGTATGATGCACGATCCTCGCAGTAGATAGCGCTATTTAAGCAATAGCGAAAATCAAACCTGAAAAAAATCAGGCCTGTACGGGACCTGGCTTGCCGCACGTCCCCATTAAGCCCTTATAAGGGAGTACCCCCCCGGGAGTTAAAGACATTTACCAAAGAGTATTGAGGTTTAACGCTGAACCCTCCATGAATTATTTTCTGTTCTAACAGAGATATTAAGGCTCTTTAAATATCCTACGACTGGTTAGAGTGAGTTCCTGACAAGATTTCTTCCTTTTTTTCCTCTTAAAGTCATGAGTTGGTGTCATCCTGACAAGAGGACAGACAATCCACATGGCCGCTGCTGTGTTTTTCCTTTTGTATATGGAGGAAAGACATACAACTCTTGCACAAAAGTCGCTCATCACATATTTTGGTGTTCATTAGACAAAGTTTACAAAGGACATTGGGCTAACTGCGGTAAGTTATAACAATGACAACTTTGCAAGTTTGGATGTAAAACAAAGTTATCAACAATTGTTTTCAAAAATTCTATTTGCGTGAGACAAAATAGCACGAGGTAATAATCCACTTTCATCACTGTAATAGATTGTTTTTCTCCATATGGTCAAAGTGACCAAAAAGAACGTGGACAACGTTCATCCTCAGTCCTTCTTATGATGACTTGGGTTTAGAGCAACCTATCGATTCTCTCGGTTCCTCATCATGCTTCAGTTGAATCAAAAACGTTTATGTGGTGGATTATTTTAACACACTGAAGTGTAGATAGGGACTCAAAGCAGATTTCGAAGAATTTAAGCTGGGATTTACTCACTCTGCCAATTTTATAAAATAAATTTGTCCGAAGTTATAGTTGATAATCCACTAAGTGTTTGGTTTTCTCCAGCGCACAACAAAAGTATATCTGGACACAAACATATAGCTTTACCATGTATGTTTTATTTTACCTAAAACCAAGTTCCTGCTTTTGAAGGTAATTGTCTACTTGAGAAACATTTATTAATTTCGACAAGTGAATGACCTCGAACCCTAGTACAAACAACCCTTGCCAAAAACCCGGGATACCTAATCTAGAGTTTCGTTACGAACCTTAGTGAACCCATGTACAAACTACCCTTGTCAAAATGGAGGAGTCTGCACAGTAACTGGAGATGACTCTTACAGCTGTAAATGTGCCGAGGGGTTTTATGGAAACAATTGTGAAAAAGGTATAGATATCACAAACATGAATGTTTAAGACATTTTTTTGCCGATATCACAAACATGAATGTTTAAGACATTTTTTTGCCGTTATATACTACTAATTTGCCCAACATAATGTTTTATGCTATTTAACCTCCATATAAAAATGGTGGAACATGTACAATGAGTAGTCCTAATTCATTCTTTTTACATGCACTGACGAGTTTGAAGAAGCAATTCAATTTGATCAGGACGTTTGATAAACCTTTTGCGCTTTTAAGGAGAACGACACACAGTTCTTTTGACTCTTCTACAGCGCTTCCTTGTCCACCTGGCAAAACGACAGACAACCCGCATGGTCGCTGCTGTGTTTTTCCTTTTGTGTATAGAGGGAAGAAGTACGAATCTTGTACCAAAGTTGCTCATCACAGATTGTGGTGTTCATTAGACAAAGTTTACAAAGGTCATTGGGCTAACTGTGGTAAGCAATAAAAACCACAAATTTGGTAAGCTTGATAGCAAAACAACGCTTTGTTTCTTCGTCATCTTTTTAAGGGAATTCTGCTAGAAACGACAGTTTTGAGAGACAAAATACCATTTAATGCTTAACCCTCACAACATCATCAGTTGTTTTCTTTCAGCGGTATGATAGTTTTTCTTCTTCACATGGTTCAAGATATTAAAAACTACCCGAACGAAGATTCGTATTATTTTGTCTAGGACGGATGAATAAGTATTGGTCAATTCTGTCTGCTACTCGCCATCCCTTGAATTTCAAAAAAAAATTTTTATTTGGAGGATTTTGTAAACTCACTAATATCAACATATTTATCTGTCTAAAAGAACCAACATTAACTTGTATGTTTCTCTTTTTTTAACCTGGGAAAAGCACTACGAGTGGAAGATAATTGTCCATTTAGAGAACGGATCCAGTTACGTTAACTGCTAGATAACCCAGGAGACCTAACTTAAAGTTCTGTTATGAACCTTAGTGAACCCATGTACAAACTACCCTTGTCAAAATGGAGGAGTCTGCACAGTAACTGGAGATGACTCTTACAGCTGTAAATGTGCTGAGGGATATCATGGAAACAATTGTGAAAAAGGTACTGATATGACGTGTATGTGTGTCTTAAGATACTCTTTTTGCAGTTACGGACTACTAATTTGCCGACCATAATGTCATATTCCCTTAGTGAGCCCATGTAAATTGCTTCCATGTAAGAATGGTGGAACATGCACAATGAGTGGTCCTGATTCATTCTTTTGTACATGCACTGACGAGTTTAAAGGAGAAACATGCGAAAAACGTAAGTCGATTTTATCAGGAATTAAGCTATGGCTGGATAAACCTTTTTTGCTTTTAAAGAGAACGACACGCAGTTCTTTTGACTCCTCTACAGGACTCCCTTGTCCACCTGGCAAAAAGACAGACAACCCGCATGGTCGCTGCTGTGTTTTTCCTTTTGTGTATGGGGGGAAGAAGTACGAATCTTGCACCAAAGTCGCTCATAACAGATTGTGGTGTTCATTAGACAAAGTTTACAAGGGTCATTGGGCCAACTGCGGTAAGCAATAAAAACCACAAATTTCTTAAGTTTGGTTACAAAACATAGCTTGTTTTGGTCGTTATCTTTTTAAGCTTTTTTCGCTTTTAAGTTTGGTTACAAAACATAGCTTGTTTTGTATATGTGCACGATCCTTCGCAGTAAAGCACTATTTGAGCAATAGTGAAAATCAGACCTGAAAAAAATTTCAGGCCTGTACGGGATTCGAACCACTGACCTCTGCGATACTAGTGCAGCGCTGTACCAATTGAGCTAACAAGCCAACTGGGAGCAGGCCATCAAATTAATTCGACATAAACCCGTAGATGATAAATCAAACAACAACAAACATATGAAACATATGTATGAACTGCGGTTATGAGACGTATATGTGCACGATCCTTCGCAGTAAAGCACTATTTGAGCAATAGTGAAAATCAGACCTGAAAAAGATTTCAGGCTTGTACGGGATTTTTCACTATTGCTCAAATAGTGCTTTACTGCGAAGGATCGTGCACATATACGTTTCATAACCGCAGTTCATACATATGTTCCATATGTTTGTTGTTGTTTGATTTATCATCTACGGGTTTATGTCGAATTAATTTGATGGCCTGCTCCCAGTTGGCTTGTTAGCTCAATTGGTAGAGCGCTGCACTAGTATCGCAGAGGTCAGTGGTTCGAATCCCGTACAGGCCTGAAATTTTTTTCAGGTCTGATTTTCACTATTGCTCAAAAAGTGCTTTACTGCGAAGGATCGTGCACACATACGTTTCATAACCGCAGTTCATACATATGTTTCATATGTTTGTTGTTGTTTGATAGCTTGTTTTGGTCGTTATCTTTTTAAGGGAATTCTGCTAAAAATGCCACTTTTGAGACAAAATACCATTTAATGGGGAACCCTCACAATATCATTCAGTATTCCTTCAGCGGTGTGATATGTTTTCTTCGCCACATCGTCTAAGATATTAAAGAAATACCCAAACGAAGTTTCTTATCGTTGCCTTGGAAGGATGAGTAAGTAATTGGTTAGTAATTCGCGATCAGTTTTGCCTTCTACTCGCTATCCTTGAATTTCGAACAAAAATGTTTATTCAGGAGATCTTGTTAACTCACTTATATCCACCTATTTATTTGTCTAACAAACCTACATAAACTTGGATGTTTCTTTTCTTTGATCGAAAGAAACACTTGGAGTCGAAGATAATTGTCCATTTAGAAAACAGATTCAGTTATGTTAACTGCTGAATAACCCAGGATACTAATTTAAAGTTCTGTTATGAACCTTAGTGAACCCATGTACAAACTACCCTTGTCAAAATGGAGGAGTCTGCACAGTAACTGGAGATGACTCTTACAGCTGTAAATGTGCCGACGGGTATTTTGGAAACAATTGTGAAAAAGGTATAGATATGACGTGTATGAGTGTTTTCAAACACTTTTTTACAGTTATGGACTACTAATTTTCCGACCATGATGTCATATTCCCTTAGCAAACCCATGTAAATCACTTCCATGTAAGAATGGTGGAACATGCACGATGAGTGGTCCTGATTCATTCTTTTGTACATGTACTGACGAGTTTAAAGGAGAAACATGCGAAAAACGTAAGTCGATTTTATCAGGAATTAAGCTATGGCTGGATAAACCTTTTTTGCTTTTAAAGAGAACGACACGCAGTTCTTTTGACTCCTCTACAGGACTCCCTTGTCCACCTGGCAAAAAGACAGACAACCGGCATGGTCGCTGCTGTGTTTTTCCTTTTGTGTATAGAGGGAAGAAGTACGAATCTTGTACCAAAGTCGCTCATAACAGATTGTGGTGTTCATTAGACAACGTTTACAAAGGACATTGGGCTAACTGCGGTAAGCAATAAAAAACACATTTCTTTTAACTTTGGTTACAAAACATAGCTTGTTTTGGTCGTTACCTTTTTAAGGGAATTCTGCTAAAAATGCCACTTTTGAGACAAAATACCATTTAATGGGGAACCCTCACAATATCATTCAGTATTCCTTCAGCGGTGTGATATGTTTTCTTCGCCACATCGTCTAAGATATTAAAGAAATACCCAAACGAAGTTTCTTATTGTTGCCTTGGAAGTATGAGTAAGTAATTGGTTAGTAATTCGCGATCAGTTTTGCCTTCTACTCGCTATCCTTGAATTTCGAACAAAAATGTTTATTTAGGAGATCTTTTTAACTCACTTATATCCACCTATTTATTTGTCTAACAAACCTACATAAACTTGGATGTTTCTTTTTGTTTGATCGAAAGAAGCACTTGGCGTCGAAGATAATTGTCCATTTAGAAAACAGATTCAGTTATGTTAACTGCTGAATAACCCAGGATACTTAATTTAAAGTTCTGTTATGAACCTTAGTGAACCCATGTACAAACTACCCTTGTCAAAATGGAGGAGTCTGCACAGTAACTGGAGATGACTCTTACAGCTGTAAATGTACCGACGGGTATTTTGGAAACAATTGTGAAAAAGGTATAGATATGACGTGTATGAGTGTTTTCAAACACTTTTTTACAGTTATGGACTACTAATTTGCCGACCATGATGTCATATTCCCTTAGCGAGCCCATGTAAATCACTTCCATGTAAGAATGGTGGAACATGCACAATGAGTGGTCCTGATTCATTCTGTTGTACATGCACTGACGAGTTTAAAGGAGAAACATGCGAAAAACGTAAGTCGATTTTATCAGGGCTTAAGCTATGGCTGGATAAACCTTTTTTACTTTTAAAGAGAACGACACACAGTTCTTTTGACTCCTCTACAGGACTCCCTTGTCCACCTGGCAAAAAGACAGACAACCCGCATGGTCGCTGCTGTGTTTTTCCTTTTGTGTATGGGGGGAAGAAGTACGAATCTTGCACCAAAGTCGCTCATAACAGATTGTGGTGTTCATTAGACAAAATTTACAAAGGACATTGGGCTAACTGCGGTAAGCAATAAAAACCACAAATTTGATAAATTTAGTTACGCAATAAAGTTAGTTTAAGTGGTTTTTAGGTGATTTTTCTAAAAGTGCCACTTTTGAGAAACAAATAGCATTTAATGCCAAACCGTCATCATATCACTAGTTTTCCTATAGCACGCTTTCATTTTTTCCTTTTCTATATATATGGTCCAAGGGACTAAAGAAAAGCCTGCACCAATTTTCATAATATGCTTCCTTGAAAGGTTGGATAAAAACTGATTTAGAGTCAGCAATTAAGAGTGTGTCTCTGTAAAAGCGGTCCGATCAATTTTGCTTGAGACACAGATTTCCCTCATTTCTTGTGGGTTGTAAGACATTCATGTGCCTATACTAAAACCACAATCCGTTTGATCGGATCTCTTAATTTTTCAGTTTTACGTAAATGAAATTTCACTCGAGCGAAGGCCTGTCGTGACACTTTTCAAGACTTTAATTTGAGACAACTTTGGAGGACAATTTAAAAAAAACTACGGAACTCAGGAAAAAACAAATACCACAGCCATGTATATTAATTCTATCTTATCCATTGAGACGACTTTCGTGAACATCACATTTCAATCAAGGAAACAGAAAGACTTGAATGACACCTTATCGATTTGATTAAGTCACACACGCGAAAACCGATCAAATTGAAGGTAAAGTTTTGAAAAAGTGAGGCGTTCTTAACTGATGCAACTAACATAGTTAGGAAGTAGATGCCATAGAAAAGGTAACTACAGAAAAAAACTTTGCGGTCCGACCTTTACGAAAACTTTATAACTCCACGAACTTACCTAATTTTCGGCACTCTCCAAGTTTGGCCGCCATTTTGAGGGACTTATCAATACGAAGCGTTGCAGACACAAATCGAGCAGGTAGATCTAAAACCGTCAGAAATGCATGCGAAAGCAATTCAAATAAACTTTCCTTTCTATTCAAGCAGCAAAATGTGAAATTATTCGTAATACTTACCATTCCTACATTCCCATGCGACCATTTCTTGCAACAATTCAAACACAACTAGTTTTCAAATTCCCCTCGTCAGTCCACCATAAGAAATAACCTGTGTCACCCAAGCTTGGACTCAAATGTGAAGTACGAATCAAATAACACAACTGCTTCTTCTTCGAGGCAATATCATGCTGGTATTTTGATTTTCTGATCGACAAGAACGGTGTTCAGTAAGGGATCGCCATGTTTACCACATACACGGACCGCTGGCCAGCCACTAAGTGAAAAAAGAACGGTTTGGGGTGGGGTGGCTGGGGGCTTATCGTCATAAGATATTAGAATACATGCTTAAAAAACTTTGGGACTCCCAGTCTAAACCGTGAAGGCATGCTTAGGGGTACAGACTACTTTTATTTTGTTCACATAACTTTTTCCTTTAAATCAGGACTGGTATTGATTAATAGAGTTATCGATGTATTTTTAACAGGGTTACCCATATTACTTTTTGCTTGTCTTCTGTGGTATAAAATAAGGTGTCTATTTTACAAGAACCTTTTATTTATGCCCCATTGCACGGAATGAACGCTGTACTTGAATGTTTTTTCTAAGTCATTTCTGCTGTTCCCAAGAATGCATGCAAAATCATTGCTTTATATCCAAAGCTGACTCTAAAATAATATTTTCCGCGACAGTAACCAATGTCATTTACGTATGGCGTTGATAAAACTAGCAATGTACAATTTTTAGTGTTTTCCACTTATAAGCTCGACATAAAATTGTTAAGTGAATCATGTTAGTCTCAGCTCATACCTCTAATCGATCTGACCTTTTATCACTAAACCCTATTCTTTTCGAAATGTTCAGCAAGCAACCGTGAGCGATAATCCTCGGCTTGTACGTTGGATCAGCCATGATCTAATCGGCCCAAAATAATGAATATAAATATAGAGGCAAGACCGACACAACGTCTTCAGGCACCAGAAGAACCTCAGCCTTCTTCAGGCACCTGAAGAAGGCTGGTTTGGCCAGCTGAAATATAGTGCTCCGTCTTAAAACTTATCTACGTTGTATCGGTCTTGCCCCTATAGTCCTATTCCGTTTTCATTTTCAAATTTATTGTCCATTTTTTTTCATACGACAACGACAAAGAGTTTTATAAGTAAACCGAATGTTTGGTGTACCAGGCTTGTATATACAAAAACATGGAATAGGCCGGCTAAATAAGCTCCTCCCCTCAGCCTGCTCCTAATTTTTGGTTGCTTTCGCCCCATGCCTCTGCACGACTCCCTGTTGGCTAAAAAGAAATTGGAAAGACTACTATGCAGGGCGCCGTTTCTTTTTCATTTCAGTTACCCTCTACAATTCTTTATAAGTATGTTTCGTGTTGAGATTTGGAGCAAACTTTCTCCGCTAACCTCTGACCTGGGGTCCACGAGGGATCACGAAGTTTATGAGGTGTGGCCTGAATGTCATCAAACAACCACTGGGCAAATACATGGGACGCAAGTGTTCTCTGTTAAAAACAATACAGGTGTGGTTGGAAAACAACGGTGTTTAAGGAGGCTCGGAAAGGTTTTCCGTTGCCGTGGTATTTTCGAAACGATGACAGGTTACAAGAAAAGAGCTTAATCGTGTGGGCAAACTATAAACATCTTTGCAACTATATTGCTGGGCAAGACGTAAGGTCCACAAACAGACACTCAAATTTTCAGTTATTGTAAATTATCTGAAAAACTAAGTCGGTTACCTACCATTTTAGTTTCTTTGTAGGAAAGCTTCCGAATTTCTTTAACTTCTCAGAAAGTATGAAACAAATTTATCTCGCAGATTTTAAGACTTCTTCCTGTACTTATAATTGATGCCAACGCGATACGAGTTCAGGAGGTCTAAAGGAACTCTCTCTAACTTTGTATACTCGATACGATTTCAGTGATTTCCGCACCAAGGGAGCAATTCATGAGTGGTCTGTGGTTACGCTCGCTAGGCAAAGAATGGGTTTGTGACTTTCTCACTCAATTGAAGAGACTCGCGTCACTGCTATGAAATAGTTAAACAGAATACAGACTGCGAGCAATTTCTTATTTTTCTTAAATATAGTGAGGTCACGCGTATCCTGTGAGCATGGAGAAGCCGCGAGATTGGTGACTCGTGTGTCGCGTCTTTGCCGCTCCACGCTCTCGGAGTTGAGCAAAGACGAGAAACTTTATCACTGATGCGATAAAAGAGGTTCAATGGTTATCTCGATTATCTGAACTCATTTATTTACAGTACATGGTAAAGATTTGTTTATAAATATATGAACTGATGCCGATCCTTTTTGAAACGAAATGTATTTAAAGAGAAAAAGAATACCCGGAGCAAAACAAAAGTTGTCTGGTTCTGCAACACAAAGCATGCTTTTGCACAAAGACTGAGAATCGTAATGCATATGATGCTTTAATGAATATATTCGAATGTTCCCAAAAACCTTCTGATAATCTGCCCGCACCCACCTCACACCCTGCCCCTCACCACTGAGCCGTACTGTTTTCACTTGGCGGCTGGTCAGCGGTTCGTTTATTAGGTAAACATGGCAATCGCTTCGTGATCGCCGTTCTTGTCGATCAGAAAATAAAAATACCAGGCTGATATTGCCTCAAAGATGAAGCAGTTGTGTTATGTGATTCGTACTTCACATTCGAGTCGAAGCTTGGGTGACACAGGTTATTTCTTATGGTGGAATCGACGAGGGGAATTCGAACACTAGTTGTAGTGTTTGAATTGTTGGAAGAAATGGTCGCTTGGAAATGTAGGAATGGTAAGTTTAACAAACAATTGCAAATTTTACCGCTTGAATTGAAGAAAAGTTCATTTGGATTGCTTCCGTATGTATTTCAGACGGTTTTAGATCTACGTGCTTGGTTTATATCTGTTACGCTTCATGTTGACAAGTCCTTCAAAATGGCGGCCAAACTCGGAGATTGCCAAAAATCAGGTAAGTTCGTGGAGTTATAAAGTTTTCCCAAAGGTCGTCCCGCAAAGTTTTTTTCTGTAGTTACCTATTCTATGGCGTGTTCTTCCTAGCTATGTTAGTTGGATCAGTTAAGAACGCCTCACTTTTTCAAAAATTTACCTTAAATTTTATTGGGTTTCACGTGTGTGACTTAGCGAACCGATAAGGTGTCATTCAAATCTTCCTGTTTCTTTGACTGAAATGTGATGTTCACGAAAGTCGCCTCGATGGATAAAATAGAATTAATATACATGGCTGTGGTATTTGTTTTTTGCTGAGTTCCGTAGTTTTTTTAAAATTGTCCTCCAAAGTTGTCTCAAATTAAAGTCTTAAAAAGTGTCATGACAGGCCTTCGCTCGAGTGAAATTTCATTTACGTAAAACTTTGAAAAATAAAGAGATCCGATCAAACGGATTGTAGTTTTAGTATAGGCACATGAATGTCTTACAACACACAAGAAATCAGGGAAATCTGTGTCTCGAGCAAAATCGACCGGACCGCTTTTACAGAGACACTCTCTTAATTCTCTCTGCTACTCGTCAACCTTGCGTTGACTCAAAAAAACGTTCATGTGATGGATTTTTAAACTCACACATATCCACCGCTGAAAGGGGAAATAGGGATGCTGAAACCTCTTTTGGAGATTTTAGGGTTAAGATTTGTTCACTATGCTTTTTTTTCAAATTAACTTTTCAAATAATTTTCGAATTTACAGTCGATAGTGTACGGTTTTCTCTAGCGCACCAAAAACGCCTCTTTGCTGATAAAAAATATAACTTTGATCGGTCAAAAGTACTAGAAAATCTTTTTAGGTTTCATCTAGTTGAAAAAAGTATTTCGGGTAAAATGTTCTTGTGTCGGTATTGGAAAATGTATCCACTTATCCTGATAAATAAATTAACCAGGCCACCTAATCTAAGCTTTCCTTCTGAATTTTAGTGAACCCGTGTACAAATAATCCTTGTCAAAATGGTGGAGTCTGCACAGTAACTGGAGATGACTCTTACAGCTGTAAATGTGCCGAAGGATATTGTGGAAAAAGTTGTGAAAAAGGTACCGCCATAACAAATGTGATTGCTTAAAACACTTTTTTGCAGCCGTGGACTACTAATTATCCAACCATAGTATTTCACACCCTCAGTGAGCCTCTTTTATATCACTTCCATGTAAAAATGGTGGAACTTGTACAACTACTGGAGCTGATTCATTATTTTGCATATGGACGGATGAGTTTGAAGAAGACACCTGCGAGAAATGGAAGTCAATTTGATCAGGGCCCAGTTGTTCAAAAGACAGGTGAAACTAACCTCTGGTTATGCCTAACCGGAGGTTAAATTTCCTAACCGTGAGTTTGTTAACGCGCTGTTAAAATTGCGTTCTTCGAAGCGCGGTTAGAGGACAGGTTAGTTAACCTCGGGTTACGCGCGTTTAACCCGCGGTTAGCGTCCCATAATAAAGTATTCGTACAATGTCGCCATGGTGAGTAAGTTGCGAGCTCTCCAAAATGGCTTCCTCAGCTATCTCACGCAAAGCTCGAAAACAAAATTTTAGCGCTTCAGAAATTGCCGTTTTGACAGAAAAAGTCGAAGAAAACCTTTCGCTGATGCAAAGCAAGTTTACCAACAGCGTCACCAATCAGAAAAAAAAATGAAATGTGGAAAAAAATCGTCGATGCTGTAAACGCTGTTGGTGTGGCAATGCGGACAACAGCCGAAGTTCGCGAGAAGTGGCGAAACTTGAAGTCGGAGACAAAACCCTAAGGGCAATTAAAACTTGATGGAGCGGCGGTAAGGCGTGATTCCGTCGAGTGTTGCGACTGATTTCACCGGCAACAAGATTAGTAATAAATAAAATAGACTCTCGTCGAAAGCGGTAACAAGCACGCAGCTCTTCGTCTGTGAAATCGTCGATTTCACACTGACTTTCGGCTCTAAATCTCCTTTCTCGTTGTCGCCTTCTGCGTAAATCGCAAAACAACAAGTCCACCATCTTTCCCTAGGGGTACCTACCTACCTCCCTACCTACCTACCTACCTACATACATACATACATACATAGGTTAATTGACCACTCCCCATAGGGGCTTTTCAGGACCAATTCCCACCCAGCCCACCCAGGGAAGGACATCCACCACACAGTAGTCTCGTGCGTGGGAAATTAACGTGTCCTACCCTTAACTCTGTAGGAGATGGGGCCTACAGTTTATTCGTCCTTATCCGAGAAGACTTAGAATATCTATGCATTTCTTGATTATAGAAAGGTAGAAAATTATCCTCACTTATTTTAAGACCACGAGTATTGGTCCGGCCGGGGTTTGAACCCTCGACATCCCGCACAACACAATCTGACGCTCTAACCAATTGAGCTAACCGGGAGTTTAACCGGAGTTTGACAATTTAACCCTGCTCGCACGGTGGGTAAAATTTAACCCAACGTTTAACCCGAGGTTAGTGTTAACCTTCCGTTGAATCACGCAACTAACCTCCGCTTAAAATTTAACCCAGAGTTAGGCCGATTTAACCCTGGGTTTAAACTTAATTCTCTTTTGAACAACCGGCCCCTGGGCAATAGCTGGGGTTGGATAAACCTTTGCTTTTAAACAGAGTGACGCGCAATTCTTACGGTTCTTCTACAGGGCTCCTTTGTCCACCTGGAAAAAAGACAGACAATCCGCATGGCCGCTGCTGTGTTTTTCCTTTTGTGTATGGAGGGAAGAAGTACAAATCTTGCACCACAGTCGCTCATCACAGACTGTGGTGTTCATTAGACAAAGTTTACAAAGGGCATTGGGCTAACTGCGGTAAGCAATAAAAACCACAATTTTGTTAACTTTGGTTACAAAACATGGCTTGTTTTGGTCGTTATCTTTTTAAGGGAATTCTGCTAAAAATGCCACTTTTGAGACAAAATACCATTTAATGGGGAACCCTCACAATATCATTCAGTATTCCTTCAGCGGTGTGATATGTTTTCTTCGCCACATCGTCTAAGATATTAAAGAAATACCCAAACGAAGTTTCTTATTGTTGCCTTGGAAGGATGAGTAAGTAATTGGTTAGTAATTCGCGATCAGTTTTGCCTTCTACTCGCTATCCTTTCGAACAAAAATGTTTATTTAGGAGATCTTGTTAACTCACTTATATCCACCTATTTATTTGTCTAACAAACCTACATAAACTTGTAGTTTCTTTTTTTTGATCGAAAGAAGCACTTGGAGTCGAAGATAATTGTCCATTTAGAAGACAGATTCAGTTATGTTAACTGCTGAATAACCCAGGATACTTAATTTACAGTTCTGTTATGAACCTTAGTGAACCCATGTACAAACTACCCTTGTCAAAATGGAGGAGTCTGCACAGTAACTGGAGATGACTCTTACAGCTGTAAATGTACCGACGGGTATTTTGGAAACAGTTGTGAAAAAGGTGTAGATATGATGTGTATGAGTGTTTTCAAACACTTTTTTACAGTTATAGACTTCTAATTTGCCGACCATAATGTCATATTCCCTTAGCGAGCCCATGTAAATCACTTCCATGTAAGAATGGTGGAACATGCACAATGAGTGGTCCTGATTCATTCTTTTGTACATGCACTGACGAGTTTAAAGGAGAAACATGCGAAAAACGTAAGTCGATTTTATCAGGGCTTAAGCTATGGCTGGATAAACCTTTTTTACTTTTAAAGAGAACGACACGCAGTTTTTTTTACTCCTCTACAGGACTCCCTTGTCCATCTGGCAAAAAGACAGACAACCCACATGGTCGCTGCTGTGTTTTTCCTTTTGTGTATGGGGGGAAGAAGTACGAATCTTGCACCAAAGTCGCTCATCACAGGTTGTGGTGTTCATTAGACAAAGTTTACAAAGGACATTGGGCTAACTGCGGTAAGCAATTAAAAACCACAGATTTGATAAATTTAGATGCAATGAATATATGAAGTTCATATATTTTGAACTGCGATATTAGATACGTGTGATGTGCGATCCTCGCAGTAGATAGCGCTATTTATGCAATAGCGAAAATCAGACCTGAAAAATCGCACATGACACGTATCTAATATCGCAGTTCAAAATATATGAACTTCATATATTCATTGCATCTCATTTATCACTTTCACGGGTTTATTACGAATCAACTTAACGGCCTGCTCCCAGTTGGCTTGTTAGCTCAATTGGTAGAGCGCTGCACTTGTATCGGAGAGGTCAGTGGTTCGAGTCCCGTACAGGCCTGATTTTTTTCAGGTCTAATTTTCGCTATTGCATAAATAGCGCTATCTACTGCGAGGATCGCACATCACACGTTGATAAATTTAGTTGCGCAATAAAGTTAGTTTAAGTGGTTTTTAGGTGATTTTTCTAAAAGTGCTACTTTTGAGAAACAAATAGCATTTAATGCCAAACCGTCATCACATCACTAGTTTTCCTATAGCACGCTTTCATTTTTTCCTTTTCTATATATATGGTCCAAGGGACTAAAGAAAAGCCTGCACCAATTTTCATAATATGCTTCCTTGAAAGGTTGGATAAAAACTGATTTAGAGTCAGCAATTAATTCTCTCTGCTACTCGTCCTCCTTGTGTTGACTCGAAAAAAACGTTCATGTGATGGATTTTTAAACTCACACATATCCACCTATGAAAGTGGAAATGGGGATGCCGAAACCTCTTTTGGAAATTTTAGGGTTAAGATTTGTTCACTATGCTATTTTTTCAAATTAACTTAGTTGATTATTGGCTATAAATTCGAAGCAAAGTATATGGTTTTCTCTAGGCCACAAAAAAAGTTTCTTTGCCCACAAAGAAAAAGCTTTGATGTGTCAAAAGTAATTCCAAAAAATCTTTGTATGGCTTATCTAGTTGGAAAAAGTATTTCGGGTTAAATGTACTTGCGTCGGTGTTGGAAAATGTATCTACTTATCCTAATAAATCAATTAACCAGGCCACCTAATCCAAGCTTCTCTTCTGAATTTTAGTAAACCCGTGTACAAATAATCCTTGTCAAAATGGTGGAGTCTGCACAGTAACTGGAGATGACTCTTACAGCTGTAAATGTGCCGAAGGATATTGTGGAAAAAGTTGTGAAAAAGGTACCGACATAACAAATGTAATTGCTTAAAACACTTTTTTGCAGCTATGGACTACTGATTATCCAACCATAATATTTTACACCCTCATTGAGCCCCTGTTTATCATATCCATCTAAAATGGTGGAACTTGTACAACCACTGGAGCTGATTCAGTAGTTGAGGCTGTGTGTATATCACTTTGAAGGATATGTTTGCAACTGCAGGGATGGCTATCAAGGGGCAAACTGTGAAGAAAGTAATGTGTTGAAATAAATACAACAGTTCTTCCAATAGTTAAAGGAATTAAAACTCTTGTCATGCCAGTGCTTTAAATTTTTGCTTAAACATAAAGTGAACACTACGGAGTGGACTTCGAGTTCTAACAGTAAGTAGCCAATTATGAACCAGAAACACCCGAATGAATGCGATTTGGAGATTTTGCATTTTTACAGCAGTTTTCCGTGACTGTTCGATTCTTGCAGAATTTTGCTGTTTAGGACTCTTTAGTAAGCTGGATTAATTTTTCATTAATCGATTTGTTTGATCCACCAGAGTGGAATCTTAACACTTTAGCAAATTAATTCCCTTTCAGCAGTCGAGTGGAAATCTGAAGGATGTTATAAAGAGCACAAGAGGGCAAGGAAAATGGTACTTGGATATAAATTTGCTACCGTCCAGAGAAAGAAACGAAAGATTAAGGAGGTATTCGATATTTGTAAAGTTGCAGCGGAGAAGAAAGGTTACAAGATATTTGGCATCCGAGTGAGTGCAAAAGTTTTGAGCCTTACCTCATTCATAAGACTACGTAAATGGCCCAAGACCCATTCATTTTATTTCCATTTCAATATCTTAAACATATCTTAATCTTTCAACTCGATATTACTCATCAGGAATCACTAAAGGCGTGTGTAGGTTCCTGAGTCAGTACACTTGACTACGGGTTTCGCTTTTGTTTCAAAACGGAAAGCAAGTGATTCGATAATAACTTTTAAGATTGACTTGAACATGAGTGGGTTTTGAAATGTGCATAATCGCTGCAGTGAGATTCGGCTTCAAGAAAACTTTATTGTTATCATAACTTTAGATGATACCAAAAGACAACAAGTGATGATACAGAAAAATGCTGATAAGGCTTGGTAGTACTTTTCTATGAGCAAGTACGTTTGTAATCCGATTAAGTCTACAAATAAACTCGGTCACTGTTTCAAGCGTCGCTTTTCTCGAGCAAAATAAAAACTGCAGGAAACTTTGTATTGATGTTTGGGTTATAGTAATTGCTTTAAAAACAGCGCAGACATATTTTCTTAGGGAAACCCATAAGGGTAGATTATAATCTTGTTTTCCAACAAATTTTAATCTTCAATTCTATCTATCGTACAGAATATGAAAGGATGTTTCACAACAAGTGATGGAGAAGTGCACAATTTTAAAAAATACGGAACTTCATCCAATTGTAAAGTAGATTACAACGGTCTTGGTGTTGGGAAGAAACTCGCCAACTTTGTCTTCACCAGGTAACTCTCTTGCACAGAATCACTTCTCTGATAACTCTCCGTCCTAAGAGTAAAACAATGACGAGAAACGAGAACAGCAAAAAGAAAGACTATAGAAGCGTGAAGGATGAATAGGGAGATCCATACATTTTTAAGGGTATTCACTTTTGCATAGTAAGTGATACTGTTATTACTAGGAGCTTCTGAAACCAATTTAAAGACCAAAAAGAAAAAGAGAAGAATACAGGGTAAGTCGCGAATATTGTAACATTAAATGGCAAGATTGAGATAAGATTGAAAAACACCATAACCCTAGCCACGAAAGTGAGATGTTTTTATAATGATCAGGTTTACCAACAGACTGACCATGACAATCCCGGTTAGCAGGATAAAACGAATTTTCATTTTCGTCTATCTTTTCTAATCTTTTCTTAGGCTGTGAAGAGAGGGTCAATCAAGATATGCAACAATACAATAAAAGCATGGGATGTAATAAGTCGTTCTAACTGATTAAAATGAAAATGTTGTTGTGTTAAGGGTTTATATCATTAAAGGGTTACATTTCATTTGATCGTTTTTCATTAAAGGATAAGTAGGGCTTAACTGTGAAATAAAAAACGCAATCCGAATTGGTAGAGGTTGTCTCCTCTTTTATTAGAACTATGGCGGTAATTGGTGTTTAAATTCCTGAGATGAAAAAAAAAAACAGTTCATAAAAGTTGAAGGAAGTTCTGTTATTCACAAAAAAGAAGTCCGAGTTTTCCCAACAAGAGTCCATTGCCAGAAATTTGAGACAATATGGCGGAGGCGGTTCTCGTGTTACAAGCAAAATGGCGCCGAAACAGTATAAGAAAATGTATGGGAAAAGATTTTTTTTCCAAAATAGCTGTCTAAGAATGGGATATTCTTTCGCTGTGTACTTGGAAATGGAGCCTGCATCGGTTGAAGCATTCATCGCTACGAAAAAGAAATACTCAAATTCAAGCCTACCTTTTCCCAAGGTATACGAGTAAACTCATAATTCTGACTCCATTTTCCAATACAAACTCTTAAAATCTGTTTCGACTAGGTGTTACAATTCTTTTGTCGTAGGAACAACCTTGAGAAGATTCGCAACTGCGTAGTTCGATATGCATTCTGCAGAAGTTTGCTCAACTAAATCGCTCGTAAACGGTCGAATATGTTGACCCACAAATTCTCCTCGAGCCGGGAAACTCTTCGTATTTTCACAGAGCTCAAACGCCAAATACGCCATTTTTAAATACCTCAATTTTAGGAAGGAAGAACACGAAAGATACAAGTCCCAGTAACTGTACAATTTGGCCGCCATTTTCCTTGTTTTGACGTCCCCTTTGGCTTTTTGGGATAGAAAGGTACCAGGCCTTTCTCTCGTTGGGTTTTACGAAAACAGAAAGTTACGTGTTCACTTCACTTCCACCGCCGCCATATTGAATTGTCTGTAATACGATATACCGCTGACATTTCGTAACGGGCTCGAAATGTCCCCGATTTCTAGTGATGCGAACGAATGACCAGTACTACCGAATTGTAGGAGAATTATGGGAAGCTAGGCCGTTTAACAAGGTCCATGGTGACAAACCTCCTGCACACTGCTAGGTCAGGAATGTCGATAAATGATGGGTAGGCGCATCGACTATGTCAATGTTGGTAAATTTAGGCGTGGTGAATTGAATGAAGGAAAATGTTATTCAGTGAATGACACGGACATTCTTGGATAGAAAAATTTGAGACCGGTTTTCGAGAAGGTTAAATTTGTTGTGCGTCGTAGTTTGAGACCTTTCAAAGACTTGGATGACCACTTTGATCCTTCGTCAACAGCTGTGATCGAACGCTCTCCAACAGTACACGTGTTCCATGCATTTTTAGTGATAGTGATTCAGACCTTTATGGCAGCGAAAGGCCTGTCGTTGGGTTACAGGTAGTGCGTTACATAGCTTTATGTACTACTGTAAGGACATTTCCTATATGTACTCAATCGTGTCGCAAATGTACTTTTCTATGTAAAGGCAGATTAATTTATCGCGAGTATTGTATGGTGAATCTACCATCTTGATCACTGTCATCCTCTTTTGTGAACTAAGTTTAAGGTTCGCGCCGTTTCATCGAGTTTTCCGTCTTTTTCTTTACTTTCTTAGCTTGGATATTTGGATAAGAAATGCGTTTTTATTTTCTTTACATTTCTGTTTGTCTTGAAACTAAGCTTATAAATCACGTAATCTACCCTCTGAGAAATAATAATAATAATAATAATAATGATAATAATTAACTTTATTTTTCGAGGGTGGCACTTGACAGTATAAAATATGGATAAACTCGTGACCCTTCAAAACAAATTAAAAATAAACACTAATACGTATAAATAATGATATAATTAAAACTATGTTATTAAACAATTAAAATATGAGTTATCTGAGAGTTAATATAAAATATGTGAGAATAACATAGAATGGCCTAAACATCTTTAAAGTAAAGTGATAAACATCTTTATGGGACTCCAAAACCTACTTATAAAGACTTCTTTAAAATTTCTAAACTAGAGCTACTCTGAAATTCATTGAGAAGTGAATTTCAAAACCTACTGGCTGATACTTGAAAAGTCGTAGCACCTTCTGATTCTGTGTTATTCACATAGAGTTCGGTGACATTACGCCTTTCGTTTACATGGCGCCTATCGAGACTACTGTTGAAAGGGGCTCGTTTTGAAAACGTTTCCAGACGTGCAACATTTTTAAAACCATTCGATTCCGTTCGTCTTTTCATCGACGAGACCGCATCACTTTAAAAAACGGTTACGTCTTTTGGCAAAAATTGGCTGGTTGGCGAAGAGTAAACAAGATGAACCACCATGGAGTGCAACGCTTACTTAAACAATCGCATTGGAAAGCACCGGGAAAACGGTTAAATAGGTTCTGTGTACACACTTCAAAACTGTGTCTTTTTCGTTTCCTTTTCGGGGTCATTAAACCGTGTTGATTGATAAATGCATCAGTATAGAGGATGTATTATTAACTCCAGGTTTTGACGCACCGCGTTAGGTTCTCGCTCGATTGCTTGATGAAGGACTGTCTCCTTTCCTCATTCATTCTAAAGGACCAATTGAGCTACAAGAACAACGCGTATTATCTCGTCCAAATTACAACTTGATGACTTACGGCGCGAGAGCTTTCGCTGTCTCTGCTCCAGAACTCTGGAACCATCTGCCCATTGACATAACATGTTGTCACAATTCGGAAACGTTTAAGTGCAAACTTAAGACATTTCTTTTTGCCAAAGTTTTTAGCGACTAAGTTATTGCTTTTATAAGTCATTTTATTTACTTCCGTGTACTACATTGTAAAGCGCATAGAGCCTTCGTATATGTCTTATATAAACGAGTTGTATTATTATTATTATTATTATTATAGTTTCTTTTTAGAAATTTGCTCCTGTTTATAGATCTAGTTAGTATAGTTATAGTTTATACTTACTACTTCTACTTTAATCGAGTTTGGCAGTTGCGCCGGCGAGCACTATACTTTGTTGCATTTACGAAAAAGGAAAGAAAAGTATATCATTCAGAGTAAAGTGCATTCGTTTCATGAAATGTTACCTGTAAGAAGTTTGGTAAGTTATTTGAGAGATCAACACTGTATTTTCTTCGCTAACAAAAGCGCAACGCACGAATTACAGCGTGACAGTTAACAATAGCACCAAAAATACAAGAAATGGAGATAGGACTAATGCCATAGGGACACGTGGAACAACTACAGTTTCCGTTCCCGAAAACGGCTCTAGTCAATAAGGAAAGGAGAAAATGTCGAGATATATTTTTTGATAGATAAAACGTTTGTAACTATTACGTACATACGTAAGGTGATTCGTTTCCAACTTAATCAGTAGATCCCAAAATGGATGTTTTACATCCGAAGACAATTAAATGGGAAGTGATGTGCTTGATGTAACGGGCAAAGTCATGTCTTCTCAGACAGAGAAATCGTTTAAGTAGGAATAGGAGAAGGGAATGATCATGATTAATTGTCTTCTGTCAGGCAGGTGTGAGATAGAAGTAAAACAACCAGCCACAGGGATGTCCCATGTAGTGTTTACAAGAAGGTCGCCGAATGCTTTTGTTTTTGGTCGTGTATGCAAACAGTTCACATGACGGGACAATCAAAATTTCATAAGACTAGTCACTGCGACTAGAATTAATATTTAAGAATAGTTTGAATTCATGGGGCTATTCACAGGGAAAACGTTTGGCCGCGGTGACACTTAACATCTACCTCGCACCAAAATTAAATTTGAAGTACATTAAGTACTAAAAAGTTAATTATGATAAACATTTTTTCAGCATCAACCTTAAAAGGACATCAAGACCCAATAAGGAAGAATTCAATCAATTGTGTGCCACCACACTACTGCAAATGCATGCTGACAGTATTCTCCATTGACCTTTACACGGTGCACTAAATAAAAGTTGACTATTCCTGGTCTTCCAGGAGCAGAGGTATCAATACAACCACCATCAGCACTATAATTCTAGCTGATCTCAAGTTACGACGGTCCAACTTTAATCCAAACTTTTCAGTGCCAAGTATAACACTGGCAAACTTGAAGAAAGTTCAATTTTCTTCCTGGAGTACAATGTCTTGTAGCATTCAAAAAGTATCCTCAGTTAATCTGGATCCAATACAAAATGTTTGAATGAGTTGGGAAAACTAACAAGTGAGAGGTCACTCCACTGATAGTCCCCAATTTCAAGCAATAGGCACTGTTAAATAGTTTGGTGGCATTCTTAACAACTAAGCTTTCAGTCATATCATGACTTTCTTTTGCAAAAAATGGCAAAAAAGATTCCTGGAATTCGCTTGGAAATTGTACATCCCAGACGAAACGTCCGGCCAGAAGTTTACGCATTAACTGTATCTCCACATACCTTCCATTAATTGCATTGCACCAAGAATTCCATTAAAACGTTCAAAGCTGAAACACCAAAATGCATGTACTGGTCTACAATCAATGACTCATTCCTTTAAATGGCAGTGAAGATGCATATTTGGGGTCACAGCCTTTTCTCCATACTTTTACCATTTCAACTTTGTTGATATATGCAAATTGTTTTCTCCATACTGGCTGTTACTTATGTGTAAAGGAATACAGTTAGATTACAAAATTTATTTTATCATCCTGTGCATGATGAGTTAATACTTTTGAGTTGACTCAAAATCAAGACTTACAAACTTGAAAGATATGAGTTGTTTAGTAGGGGTTGCATCATTGTTTTTGGGTGTGATACTTCATTTGAGGGCAAGACTGATGATTTATTCTACCTATACAATGCACTCATTAAGAGAGATGCCTTTTTAAGCAATTACAGTCATAGATCAGATAATGAATCCATTTACCTCTATGTATCTCTAGTTTGATATTACATTAACTAACTTTTGTGCTGTTGCTTTGATTGCCTAGAAAATTCAGAAGAGACTTGCTACTTTGCGAAACATGCCTTGGTCAGAGGAAACAAAGGCCATGATGGAACTGTTCGTGGGAAGCCTCACCTACACCCGCTCAGAAGAATCAGATTTTTCTGAGGATGAGGATGAGGAAGGGGAAAGGTACTTTACTGGGTACCCAGTAAAAAAGTTGCCTTGGGAAAGGTCAAAGCTGACACAGGCCAAGAAGGCCCTTGATGATGCATATATGAGGAGCCTTAATCCCAGTGCTCGGGTGAATGTGGTAATGAGACGGGCTCATGTGAGGCCATCGACGCGACCCCGGCCCATCGGAGGTCTGGAATGGGCAGACGGTTAGATCTGAGGAGCCAGTTGACAGTCCCAGCACTCTGCCTCTGGAAATTACAGATCCATTCCCTAGCATTCGGCCGACAATAACAGCAACTCAGTCACAGAGAGCCTGTTCTACAAGAGTAATTCCTCATACTCCGGCCCATCCTTTTACAAGTGCCAGTCCTACGAAAATGGCCCCCTTATACTTCAGCACCCGTCATTCCACATCAACAACTCCTCCTACCAGTACCAGATCTCAAGCAATGGCTACCCTATCCTATAGCACCTGTCAAACAACAGTGGCTCTCCCCAACAGGACAACCCCATCCCCAAGTACACAGCCTTCAACTCCAGCTACATCCTCGATGCAAGGTTCTACTTTAATGCCAAGGACTTCAAAAAAGAAAAGTACTAATTCTCGAAAGAACAGTGCCCGCAGACGATCGCCAGTTTATTAATTTAATTAGGTTTGCCCATACGTATTTTTTTGGAACAAGATTTTCAATTTTTGCAACATTTGTTTTCCATAGCGATATGAGGCTAATATTTTCAATTTCAAATGTTAATGTTAATACAGTTGTTAAGTGATAGCAGAACAATGTTTTCAATTTCTATTTTTCTTTTGATACCATTATAAGTGATTTCAGGGCAAGGTTTTTAATATTCAATACACTTATTTTTGATAAAAATATTGGAACCAGGTTTTAGCTTTCCATTGTTTCTGTTAGCAGTATTGTAACTGAAATTAGAACAAAATTTCCAATTGTGCATGTGCACACATTGACTACTGTTGGAACAAAATCTCAATTTTCAATCCGTTATGTTCTACAAAGTTGTCATACTACAGATAAAATAGAAACGTACAGTGTTTTCAAATTTTTAACTTCCTTTTCATTTATTGTACAAATTTGACAGGTTTTTGCAGCCATTTTTTTTTTAATGATTCCTTAACAAAGATTATAAATGATGTTTTAAATGTTATGGTTAACTGATCAAATGTTGAATTACTCACATGCATGGGAGCATGCTTTTGTGACAAATATATAAGGTTGTGAACACAGCAGATTGATTCATTCATTGACTATCCCGATTCCGTACACATAACTTTCAACTTTTATGGTGGACAACTGGTTGATCAGCTTTGCTCTTATGTTTCCCTTAAATTATATAAAACAAAGCTGATATCCCCAATCTGAGAAGTCGATACAGCTGATTCATACAAAAAATTGAAGTTAACTTTACGTCAAACGTAAATTTACTTTAAAGACGCCTACACTCTACATTTACGCGTGTACGTAAAGCCGGCGTAAATCTCTACTTTACACCAACTTTACGCTGTCTTAAAAGTCTCTTAAAGAAGTCTCATTACTCTGGCTTTACGTCAATACGTAAAGGCCGCGTAAAGCGTGCCTTTACGAAATGTAAATATGGTGTAAAGCTGTGTAAAGAAAAAACTTAAATATGTTTTTTTCATGCTGTGATGCCTTATCAAACTCAAAATCTTTAATTGCACATGTTTTAAAAGACGTTTAGCCAGTTCCTCAAATCTTTCCTTAGCATCTGGGTGGCTTCTAAAAGTGGGAATTTTATATCCAGGAAAACCGTCTTCTGCTGCTCTACGAGTTCTTGCTCTCCTAACATTGCAAACAATAGTTTTCCTTACATTGATTTTTGAATTATAAGGAAAATGGAAATCACTACTTGAAAAGTAGTCGATTGGATAGTAATCAGTTTGACGTGTACATTCTTGCTAATACATACTTACACTGTGAGGTAAATAGACTAGGCTGTTATGTCTAGGAATTTGATGTCAGGCATTTTAAGTTCCCCTTTTCCAGTGAGTTTAGCCCTTTGTAGCAAATGAGGCCTTGTTGACAGCTTTGATATCCTCTTGCAGTTCAAGGGTAGTTTCCTCAAATGTAAAATGTATTTTCAAATCGCCAATTATGGCCATAAACTCTGTGCAGATCACCTGTATATCTTTGTGCAGATCACCTGTATATCTTTGTTTTGACTACACTGAGGGTGAAGGGTCGGAATTTTACATTTTGAATTTTACATTTTGTACTCTGGAGTACAAATACCGCGGGGTATTTGTACTCGTCTATGGCGTTATTTGTACTCTACGGACTGTAGTTGGATAATAAACCACACTTTCTATAGGTTTACCAGCTGATAAACCACGTAGGATGTTGGGAGATCCGTCGAAAAGTTTGCAACCCACTCGGCTGCACCCCGGGGTTCACAAACTTTTCACAAACATAAATATGATTGAAGTTTGTCAGAGAGAGAGTGATGAATTTAATCTTGTTTTGTGATCAAGTCACTGATTCTCATAAAACTATCAAAAACTGCGTTAAACCAATCAAAGCGCTGGAAACTGAGTGAACTGGTCAGCTAGAAGAAACTGAGCAGAAATTGTTAAAATAAAAAAACTAACGAGAAATGGCGACATACAAGATAAAGGCACAAGCTATAAAGTGCCATTGAGGAATACTTCAGTTAGACAGAGAAAACGCGCTTTTTGGTGACCAGAGTTGGCCTCCCACTGCGATAACGATCTGATAATCTGCACGAAAGATTTTAAAGTTTGCAACCCAGAAAGCAGTTTTGATATTTTCCAGAGGTTTCTTTATCGAAATAACTGTAAGATGTAGAATTTTAACCGGTGAAATTTATTTCAAGTGTGAGAACTTAACTTTAGATTCTTTAACATTATTGGACCGCACCACGACAAAAGCGGCAAAAGCGAAAGACAAAAAGATCGAGCCGTGTGCACTGATTCAAACACCGACCAGCTATTTTGTTTACTCCCGGTATATACACTATTTTACTTCAATCGAATTTGTTACTATTGCCTCAGCGCGAATTAAACCTTTGTTGGTGTCTTCGTTCAAATTTACAGAAAGAGCTTCAAACGCTTAAACTTGACAAAAACTATCAAACAAAAGCTGAAATCTCGGACGCGAAACAAAACTGCCACAAATCTCGAGTACACATTTACTTTGCGTGTGCTTTTTGTTCTCACCAGTAAATAAGATTTTCTGTAAATATCTAAATGAAAATCTACGCAGTTTGTCGCTACAATTATCTTGAAGCCAAAGCATGCCAAATTGTCCTTCTCGGCGGGCCGTTGGGGAATTCTCGTCGAGAATGTCAGAAGGTCTTCCACTAAACCGAAAAATGAAAGCCTTAAAAGGCGGGAACAACCAGTTGGTTAAACCGCATTTTAATTTGACAGTGCTATACAAAATTAGTTCTTTGTCTTTGTTTTTGGCTTTGAAAGGGTCCCCTTCGTTTTCTCCAAACCAAAAGCTTTAAACAAGTTAAAATCTGGGAATTTGCCCCATTTGGCGCAGTTTTGACAGGACGGGAAGATGTTTAAATTTTTTATGCGTAAACAGGCCAATGATACAATAGCTTTTTTGACCAATCAGAGCGCGCGTTGCGTCTAAGTTGTGTCATGAATAATAATGATAAAGGCTTATCCACTACTTTTACAGGGAGCTTTGCAAAATTATCCTGAAAACCACAAATACTGCTGGATGTTTTCCTCTCGATTACCCATTTCTTTGTAATGAGGGAAGAGTACACAAAGTGCTAGTATGATCTGACCATTACGTCGTTACAGCATCGCCCCTGGCTCCCGCAAAACCTGGTAGGAAATATGTGGTCTTCAGAGATACACGAGGCCATAATAAAATTGCCGTAAACACGAAGCTAGGATTATGGGACTGGACCAGAAAAAGAAACTTTGATGACTCTGAGGAATGTGTTGAGGTTCTAAATAATGAGTTGCGGGAAATGTTCAAGAGCTGTTTTCCTCTCATCAAGGTCAAGATATTATACAGGGATCCACCATACATGTCAACCTTAGTTAAGCACCTTTTCAACGTCAGAAACAAGACTGCACGCTGGGGGGTGAGGCACTGCCGACAGAATTACGAGAAGGAAAACCCAAGGCTATCCCAGTCAGTACAGTGTTATGCCTCGATGATATTAACGCCTAATTCCAGGCTATTAATACTGAAAATGCATAAAGTGCTCTAAGGCTATCTGTGATACCTGAAGGATATCCAGTCCCTACAGCTGATGAATACTCGGTTTTGAATCTCTTAGCCCACCAAAAGCGTTCTGCATGCGGTCCTCAGTGATGGAATTCCTCACTGGTTTTGGCTGGATTAGGCAATATACCTAGCACCCATTAGTACAAGGATCTTTAAGAGCTCTCAAGCAGTACCCTTGACATGGAAATTGGCCAATGTGTCACCCATTCCAAAAGAGTCACCGTTAAATGATTACAATCAGCTACGCCAGTATCGCTAACCGATGAGAGTTTTTGAAAAATTGAAATACAAATAAGAATTGTCCCCTGCTCTTATGTAAGTGCAGGGTGTCACATTAAGGCTCTTAAAATCTTTGGTAAAACGGTTTTGCCCCTTTCCAGGAATCCTGATGATCAAAGAAAAACAGCTATCATCCTTCAAGCTTCTCCATGTGTAGAGAATCACAAAACTCAGGTATTTGCTCGTATTATGCTAGCCATGGGTTATACGAGAACTTTCAATCGTTCCACCTTCATCTTCGCCTTTACACCATGTCCTCTGGGAATGTTTTCAAATTCCACCAAACCTGGAGGTGAAAAGTGCACAAAATTTTCACCTGGTATTTCATCTAGGCTTTCATTGTTAAGTATTTATTAGATTTAACAGCCTTTAGCAGAGTGATATTCTAAATTGAAGCTTTTCTAAAACGATCACTTGAGTTTTAAATGTAGTACTAGGTAGAATTTTGAAAAATCTCACATCGTTTTCTAGGAAGTCAGTGTAATTCAAGTCATCATAGAATATACGGACTTGAGGATTTACCCTCATCTTGCTTTGGCTGCTACATGTACGCCTTCGTCACTGGACTTCGATTCGCTATAAGTTGGATTTGTGTTATATTATGTTAAACCTTAAATATAATGACGTTATTGTTTGTCCATTACGGACGGACCACCTACAATTGAACCGCATTTGGGTTGGTTGTCTTGGTTGTGCAAACGATTAGTCGTTTGGTATCTTATTTCAAATGCATTAACCTAGAGCGCTTCTTTCATACTGAAGTAAGATAAAATATATTGGCGTCCGCCTTTATGGGCTTTAAAACGGCTCGCCTACGGATCGCCCTTTTAAATTTCCTAAGGGACTCCTGCTCATATTTTAAGTATTTCGTGGAAAATAGATTGCGATTGATCTCAGACCATAATGATTCAAATTCTCGTTCTACAAAAACTCTTCCAAATCCTGATATTTTAACAAAAGCGTAACAAATGGATCAAAGATGGAGTGCAGGACTTCTATTTTTCCTTATTAAAGGTGGAATAATCATGTGATAGAACATATGATGGTTTACACAGGACTTCTATTTTTCCTCGTAACTGGTGGAATAACCACATTTCTAGTAAAACACGAGTAGCTAAAACGAATCTGATAAACAACGTCCAGTTTGACTAATCTTTTAAAAAGAAAGACTTCTACTTTTCCCTAGTCGCTGAATGGCTATCCTTTCGCGGTTGAGAGAGGAAGTCCGTCTTCCAGATCAGGGATGGTCAGAGTGGGAGAAGGCTATGGTCCCCCAAGATGACCAGAGCAGCAATCTTGAAGAACGTTGAGAGAATCATGTTGGATCCTTTTGCTCGAGCATACGAACCGCGTTTTAGATTCCAAGTTCCTTTTCCTATGTCTATTTTTTCCCGTTATAAAATGTGCTCTTGGATTAAAATTTCTGTGAAAAAGGGGAAATTTTCTCAGTGAGTTATTTTTCGAATCTTGATTTCTGTCTTGATACAAGCTGTGTAATCGATAAACTGAAAATATGCTACATGTAATGTGTTGAGTCTGTGGCTTAGAGCTATCGGTGGGTCACGATTGTAGTACACCGCGGTTAAAGTGAAAACAGTTTATTCATGTCCGTTACACACTTACTAACCGAAAAAGAACTACAATAAATTAAATACACGCTTTATGTATACATGCAAATCCATAAGTCCTGAGTGTATTACATCACTTGCATTCGTTTCAACAAGTGGGCATTACGATACATTACAATGATGGTCAGTGTGTTTTGCATGGCTCGTGAACATGATTCCGTTTTTAAAGTGCATATGACCCAAATTTTTTTCTTGTTCCTTGTAGTTGGATATCTATAGAAAACGTTTTGCAGCTTTAAAAGTGCTAGAAAAATGTAAAAAGCATTTTTTTGCTTTCAAAACACGCGCAATTTGCCTTCAAATTTGTCCCGGAGACTGGGACCTAGTTTATCGCCGTCGAAGATTTCGTGACGTCACATTATGCACCTTTGTTGCGAAGGTCTGTTGTCGCTAAGAGGATTCTGCAGTACTCGGTAGTAGATAGATAGTGCATTGAAAGGAAAAGATGTCCAGTGATCCTAATGATTCCTTTGAGTCCGACTCTTCTGAAAGTTCCATTGACTTCGTAGAATCTGAAGATGAAGTAGAAGTAGTTACAGGAGAGCACGCACCATGCCGAGACGAACCGCTCGCAAGCGATGGCGAACAAGACGAAGAAAGCGAAGATACTGACCTAGATGGAGTGACGCCTTCAGTTTTGGAGGCCATATTTTGACGTCGCGTTGCAGTTAGCGAATGGTTAGTGCATCATGTTTATCTTTTTGTGAATATTATAAAACAGCGAAACTGTAGGGTAATCATAGCTCTGACGAAAGGGCTAACGCTCGAAACGTCAGCTTTTGTAATCGTTACGGTGGCCAATTTACCATTTCAACTTTGTTGGTATATCCAAATTATAATCATAGCTCTACCTTACCTTAGGTGCAAATGTGAACAATGCAATGTGAACGAACTGGAGTGCATGTGAACAATGCAGTGACGAAATGCAGTGACGATTAGAATACCTTAGATTAGTCTATTGTCCTTTGAAATATTAATCTTTGTCTCTGACCATAAGCCATTTAAGCCTCTGGCTTTGGCCAATCTTAAGAATTCACTTGTATGACACAAACCTTGGCAGACGCACTAGAATTCCGTTGTTACCGCGAGGTGACAAATGCCAGAAGACAGTTAGTTTTCGATGGTTCCATCGAAATCATAAGCTGCATCGCGCAACACAAAGATTACAGTGCTCTGACAAACAGGACCGTGCTGTTACAAGTTGCAACTTTACTTCGCGATCAGAATGGGAGGGCATACAGGCGACGAACTGGAGTGCATGAAAATGACTCAGTAACGTTTTGTAGGCGAGAATGCAAATGAGGTGAATTATGGACACAGATATTAGGATCGCTTCTTACTTTTTTTTGGTTACTATGCAGATTTGTGAGAGCTGTTATATACCGATGGGTTGTAAGATGGTTGTGCGGTTACATGGGTTGGGAAAACAGAAGACCGCATCCAGCTTGTGTATATCATAATATAAGGTGCAAGTTCCAAACCAACAACACAAGAGGGTATGCCGCTGCACAAGCAAGAGATTAGCAGTGTTGCACCCAAGTACATTAAGGTCTGAGTCAAAGACTTTTACTGGTAAAAATAATTTACTAATGATATTTCTGAAGATAAAAGTGACAATGGAACCAAACTTAGCACACAGTGAAGTTTAAAACAGGCCACGTGGTGTTTAGCGAAAAATAGGCATTGTTCTTTTCATTCTTGATGCAGGCCTTAAACTGCTTGGGCACTCCAGTGATTTTTTCAAAATGTAAATCATTACTGTATAAGCCTTGTTTTATAACAGTCATTCCTTGTTCACTCGAGAGCCTTGAACAGCAAAGTGCATTAATTTTGTTTCTGCCCGATATTTGGATATTCACCTGATTCAGTTGTACCTGGTCATCTTTTGTTTGTGTTCAATGACATTACATTGAAGGAGGTCATGGGGTTTGTCTAAAAGCTCAGAGGAGTCAAATGGGGCCGAGTCATGCTTTCTTTGAAGAAAAGATATACAAGAACTTATTTATGTGGCATATTTTTCACCTATGTAAATTGGGGTGGGGGGTGGGGTGGGGGGAAGGTTAAAGTCCAAAATGTCTGTTGCTGATTAGGGGTTGTATAATCCCTGGTAATCCCTAGCTTCTGTCTAGCCAGTAAACCATAGAGTCGTAAGGGCATATTTCAAGAGGTAGTAGTGGGTATACCAATTGTATGTAAGAATTTTGCTTTATTGAAATTCTCAAAAGTATAGAACCACAGGTTCCAAATTACCTCTTTATTTCAACCAGAACATACTTGTAGACCTAAAAATCACTATAAATATGTACTCTTTAGTCCTAGGCCAGTAAGTAACCATTTTGTCATGCAAAAGGTTTAAGACCAAGAAAAATTATGTTATTCTCAAGGATATAATAATTAGATAACTTGAATTTTGCCCAATAATAAAAGAGAATGTGTAAAACGAAGACCATGATTGGCAATAATATGGTAATTTCTTCACCCAAAGGTCAGAGATTTATTTTATTGTTTTCTTCACACACAAATTAGTAGATAGATAGATAGACTGGTTTATTAAAATCACATCGCAGTAAAATACTGAATTGCGCAATTTTTTTACAAACTACTACTATCTAACTACTATCTATCTAACTACTACTACTATAAACTACTACTATACAATATAAAATGTGACGACTTAAAGTTCTGTTAAAAGTTCTCTACTGCCGCACCCTTCACGAAAAACGAATTAGCAAAACGCTTTGTCTTGGCTGCTGGTACATTGTACGTTCTTTGGCGCCATAAATTATAATGAGGGCTATGGGCTTCAGGAATTAAGTAATGTAGTTTGCTGTTCTGATTCTCGCTGATTGATTTAAATAATGACTTTGTAACGTCTTCGTGATGTTCCCTGATAGAAGTCAAACAGGCGCGCTCTAACGCTTCCCCGTATGGCATTCAAGGAAAAATACTCTTTTCTGAACTCTTTCTAACTCTGACTGTAAGTACTGAGGTAGAGAATAATGGAACACAGGGCAAGCGTAGTCAAGGGAGGATCTAATACATGCGCAGTAGTAGGCAACAAGATCTTCGGCTGGAACACGCGCACGTTTAAGTTGCACAAGGAAATGAATTTTCCTGGCTGCTTTCTAAACTAAACTATCTACATGATCGTTCCATGTTAGTGTGTTGTTGATGGTAAGGCCAAGAAGCTTGCTAGAAGTAGTTGCTTGGATCTGAGTCCCATCAACTACAACTAGGTCGAAAAGTTCCGGGCAACGACAGAAACTGATAGTAAGCTCTTTAGTCTTCTCAAGGTTTAGCTGGAATAAGTTGTCCTCTGACCAGTTTGAAACGTGGTCCACTGCTTCTTGTGCTCTAGTTTGTTGCCCCTTCGGTACTTTTCCTGACAGGGTGGTATCGTCCACGTACTTCCACATCCCAAAGAACGCACTGGGGGTTAAGAGGTCGTTGATCATAAGCGAAAAAAGCCAGGGCCCCAATTTGGTCCCTCGGGGAACACCCGCTGGTACCGCACCCCATTCAGACATACAGTCGCGGCTGAGTTTAACCCTCTGTACAGTTAGTGTGTAGTCGCAGCATCTAGCACATGTAGCCCTCCTCCCCGCCTTTAAGTAGCTGGTTAAACTGCCGATGTTGCAGCGGATCTCTTTTTAACTACGGAAATAATTGTAAGGTAACGCTTTTCATTATTGAATGTTAAATGCAACAGAATGCAAATAACCTTGAATTTTCCCCTTTTTTTGTTTCTTTCTGTAAGAAATTCTTCTGCACTTGGCGATAACACCGTGTCTCTGGTTGGTAAAAAGCCTTTTATGAGCACTCTTGTAAAATATGAGGTGGCCGTACCCTCCAGAATTGACCGATTATGCGTAAAACAACTTTCCTCGAAGTGAGCTGAACACAAGGACGCGTACTCATTCACAGGCTTGCCGAAATCAACTCGATGTTTCTGCACAAAGCGTGCCCACTGTGCTCTGACTACCGGATCAGTGGGAAACTGGTGCATCGTGATTCTCTTCTGTGTGCGAATTATTCCCACAGCTCGTTTTATTTGGGGCGTCAGCGACGCAGCGTCTTCCCCCTTTCAGTTTCTTTCCCTTTTCCACCATATTTGATGTTGCCTTGAGGTACACAATGTGACGTCACGTTACGATGTCACGTGCGATTTTGGCCGCGCGATGACCGGGACAAATTTGAAGGCAAATTGCGTGTATTTTGAAGCAAAAGATATGCTTTTTAAATTTTTCCAGCACTTTTAAGGCTTCGAAACGTTTTCTATAGTTATCCAACTACAAGAAACAAGAGAAAAAAATTTCGTGTCATATGCACTTTAGCGACCGACATAGCATTTTGTTCCTATTGTCCTTGACCATAGGAACAAAAAAGTTAGATTGAACACCCGTCTGTTTCGGACGTTTTCCTTTGTCTCACAGAATACTTTAAATAAATGATCGTTTCCAAGAAAACAAATACTATTCGATTTGAAATTGATCTAAGGGATAAAAAAGCCAAAATTAAAAACAGTAAAACGCAAGCATTGTGATTCTCTTCTAGCACATCGATAAACTTCACACCATTGTAATTTCACTAAATACGACTCTACTGATGTTGTGATTACCGTTGATACGGGCCTTACCACAACAGAATCTAAGGAAAGTATTTCAAATTACATTACAGCATTCATAATTATATAACTTCAGTTTGTACCATTGAAAATTGATGCTACTGTATAGCCTGGTTCACATATAATCGCAGACAATCGCAGACGATCGCAGGCGATTGCACGATCGCTGAAACCACTCAACTGAAGATCGCGAATCGCTTGTTCACGTATGATCGCAGCCGATCGCAGCAATCTGTGACAACCGAGTCCATGGTTTACCATTCAGCGGCAATACAATGTAACTCCAGTCAACCAACATAAACGCAAAGGACGCTGAACTTTTAATAGGTGTTGACATTCTGCTTCTGTTGTCTTTACCTTAAATGGAGAATCGCTGCCAGATCAAAGAAGAAACGTCGCTTCTTGGTGCAGAAAGTCTTAAGAAAGAGAGAATTCTTTGCTAAAGCGATTGAACAAACAATCATATTTTCTAATTTCGTTCATAAACTGTTCCGTGTTTATTTCACCTTCCATCTTGTCAACACACGCACGTGTAAAAGTTGATAAACAACTGGTTGTCATGGTATCATGCCGCTTGCATAACATTATTGGACACATTCCAATCGCTTGATCGCTGAACTTTGCTCACATATGATCGCACTCGATCGCAGACGATCGCAACTAATCGCATGTTCGATCGCCTGCGATCGCGATCGCACACGATCGCAGAGCTGTTCACATATAATCGCAGACGATCGCTGGCGACCGAGTGCGATCGCCTGCGATCGTCTGCGATCATATGTGAACCAGGCTTATGAGAACAAGTTGACCACGAATACTATTAAAAGTGAAAAATAAAATCTACTTAAGAGAAGGAAAAACTATGGAGATGCGGTTACAATTATTAATATTTGATATCTGTATCGAATCAATTCACTGAGTTCTCAGGTAGAGAGGAATTCTTTCTCAAAAGAAGAGATTAAATTCCTTCCTCTCAGTAACCTCTGTCAGATGGATTTTCGTCTACGCAGAACTCGTATATCTTCTGTTAACCCAACCTCTTGTTTGAATGTTGTCAGAATATCTTTATCGCCTCGGAAAAGCTTCTGCCAAAAAAACTGAAGAAAGTTGAGGTACAAGGAAGCATTTATAATCATTAAAATGAGGTCTACTATGTTCATTGGCTTTGTTTCACCATGCTCCACGGTGTATAACTTGAAGGCGACCTGACATGAGACGGCTAAAAACTTGCAAAGATTGTCCAGGACAAAAACAGACATAGTTAAACAACAGGCACCTCTGGAAATGGCTCGAAAGCCTTTTTTGCTCGAAGGCGGAAATGTAAAGTTCAGTTGAAATAACAAAAGCAATGTCCATAGTTTTGAAGCCACCACTATAAGCATTCAACGTAAATCTTCGCCTACCTATTGTTGACCATGATTAATACATCATAAAGGACAACGGTATACCTGTGGTTGTGTTGAGAGACCAGAAGTACGGCTTTTTTATGATACTCTTGAAAATTGTTTTGTTCCTAAACAGTCTTAATTTTGGTAACATCTTTGTGTTGAGTAAAAGAAGCCACACGGTGGATGTTATGATCGAGCACGCGAGCCATATCGTCTTCCAGCAGTACGGATCGCAGTTTGGTATATCGTAAACGGTAAATCCGTTGCAGTCCACACTAGTTGAGTCGTGGTACAAGGTGCAGTCAATCATGAATATTGAAAACATTACCAGTGTAAATAGTCTAAACAACTGGGAAACAATGCAAAGCTGCGGAAAGTATGAGGACACCAGTGCGAAGAATCTGAAGGAGATGGTCAGAAAAGTATAAAGGGTAATCAGATTTTTACATAATTTACTTTGTCAAGCATTCGTCTTTCATATATTTGAGAAATGAAGAAGTCTCAACTGGGTTATGTTCGGTTGTAGAGCCCGCAGGAAGTGGCTAAAGAAGATTTTGCTTTGTAGAAATTTACTGCGTTTTGTTGACGAATAACTGGGTGACTGCTGATAATCTTTGCTCACTTACATCTTACTCTCTAGACATCGTAAAGACAACAGAATCCATCTGGTAATATTCATTGTTAACATTAGTTGCTTCTTTTACAAGCGATATTGTGAGGGACGCTTACATGTTGATCAGTTTTATGAGTCAAAAGATAAAAGGCTGATAGTTTCTAAAGACACTGTTTGGGGCTGCGTCGGTGGGGGTAACGAAATAATTTGAATATATCAACAAAGTTGAAATGGTAAATTGGCCATTATTCCTCTATTCGGAGCGAATAGAGGAATTGTGGGATGTGTGTGCTTTTAAAGGCAGAAAGTGGAGCTACCTGGGAAATTTCTGACAATTCTTTATCCTTTTTAGACATCAAAGTTTCAATTGAAGGCAACGGTTTATGCACTAGTGTGTATTACTAACCTACAGACTTGCATAATTACTTGTTGTATTCGTCTTCGCATTCATCTCATGTTAAGAATTCCATTCCTTTTTCTCAGTTTTTAAGACTTCGTCGTTTATGTAGGGATGACTCTGATTTCCACCACAAATCAGAGTCAATGTGCCAGTTTTTCGATAACCGTTGGTTACCCTGAATCAGGCTGATTCTGTCGTTCAAGCGGGTTACCACCGCGCCCAACTTATTGACCGACATTCAGCACTACAAACGTCACAAAAGGAAGATTCCGACCGCATTCCATTCATTCTCACGTTTCACCCTCACAACCACTCAGTTAAATCCATCATTCTTAAAAACTTTAAATTACTTCAAAACGATCCAGAGACAAGCACTATCTTTTCGCAGCCTCCTTTTTTTTTTTCATTCAAACGCGACAAAAACATAAGCAATTTTTTGGTCAGAGGTTCTTTTCAGTCTAATGACCAACCAGGCACTTTTAAATGCGCTCGTGCACGATGCGAAACATGTCCTTTCATTCACAACACTGAGAAAATATCGGGACCCAAACGATCTATTAAGATCACTGATCACTTCACGTGCACCTCCGCCAATGCAATCTATTGCATAACTTGCACTTACTGCAAAAAGATTTATATCGGCGAAACAGGCAGAAGACTAGGTGACCGATTCCGAGAACACCTTCGCGACGTGGAGAGGAATGAGAAGGACACATCGAAACCAGTCGCTAGACATTTTAATTTACCTAATCATTCTAAGCAACATATGGCAATTTGCGGTCTTTCCTTACACTTAGGTAGCACGGAAAACCGTAAAAATCTTGAACAAAAGCTCATCTTTCAAACCGGCAGTCTAAATCCCACAGGTATCAACGAACGCTTTTCATTCCACTGATTTATTCGTGTTTTTCTCGTTGCCATGTTCCCATCAATAACGTAGCTCCATTTTCTGTACACCCAACCCACAATTCCTCTATTCGCTCCGACGAAGGGCTAACGCTCGAAACGTCAGCTTTTATAATCGTAACGGTGGCTAATTTACCATTTCAACTTTGTTGATATATTCAAATTATGAGTCAAAACTCTACGTGGAATACACATAACGGCCTTATACCTATTTATCATAAAGTTCGGATATAAAACGCACTGTCATTGGTTGAAAGGGCGTGCTATATCAGAGTATAGAGCATGGAGCTAAACTGAAGTTGTCACGCCATCTGCCAATTTGCACTTTTTCTTGCTTTTTTTCGTTCATTGATGATGAAATTTGGAAAGATGCTAGACGGCAAGCAGCAATTGAAGAACCAGGTTTGTTAACATTCCAAGTGCCGTGAGTTGCTTTAAAATAACTTGTACACATCCGAAATCCTTAAGGAGAAAACGAAATGGACAGTCCGGGTTTTGAAGGTTTTCACGCTCACTTTGATTGTAAATTTCCGTACCTAACACTCGCATGGTATGTATAGCTTCGTGCTTAAAAACGAAACAGGTATGATGAAACTTAGAAATATATCTAAACTGGCATAGCTGTTAAAATTCATACACATCATGACGATGTCAGAGGGACTGCGATCATGGTGAGGTTCTTTGCGGCTACCTCGTCATGGCGATTTCCGGTCATCGCAGTGAAGCAAGTTTCAGATATTATATCGGCTGCCCCTCTAGTGAACCGAACTAAGCGTTTGTTCTAATATTCCGAGCAATCTCCTTCTCCCTGTGAGTTCGGCTGACGTTCATTCATGAAACAAACGCCTTAAGCAGTTTGTTTTCTAATTGTCATGTAAAAACTTGCGTGCATTTGTGAGCCCCAATTCGGCCGGATTTTACTGAACATTTCACTTTCAGATTCCGCATTAACTGACTAATAGCTTGAGGAAAAAGTGTCAAATTACACTTGCCGAACTATTTCAGTTTGTGAGCTATTGATGGTTGTGAGCTATTTAACTTTGATGGTTTGACATTTTTCAAAGCTTTATTCTTGTTCAGCCAATCACATTAATTGAACCATTTTGCCGAGTATTCTAATTGGCTTACTGTAGCCTGCTTGATGAGAGTATAGAGCATGCTGACGACACTGTTGTTCGCTCTGAAAATAAAGTTTGTTTTTTTTTCAAGTAAATCTCGTGTCTTTTCCCACTCTTCTTTCATGCTTTAACCGCTTTCTGTGTGCTTTGCTACAGAACAGAGCTATTTGTTAAAGCAATGTTTTCGCGTAATAAAACAAACAATCGCAGCCAACTCAACGAGCTTTCAGGGAGAGATTATTGCCTTTTACTACACTTCATACAAGTCAATTTTGGTTGTAGCAGATTCAACAAGCGTATATGTTTTTAGAGTCCACTGGCTCTTTGAAACAATATCGTCGAATTTTTTGACAGTAAATCGGCCATCTTGCGAAGCCAAAATTTATCCCGACGCACAACTTATCTTGTTTCTATTTAATATACCATAGCGCTATTACAAGCAAAACTCGACTGTTAACCGTCTCAAGGTTAGGGCCAGGGTTAGGGTTATATGATACAAACGATGCTTGAAAGGAAAGTGTGGTAGGGGGGGGTCCAATCTGCGAAGGGGGGTCCATATCTGGATTTGGACCGGGGTCCAATCCACGGGGTCTAAATCGCTGTGACACCGGGCCGGGTGTTCAGTCTATTTGAGACCATGCCCAGCGGTCTGCTGAATTACGTTTTTGTAGTTCATAAAGCTCGAAAAACTCGTCCACTAAAAACCAAAATAATTTTAGAATCACTTGGGATATCTAAAACAACATCGAATTTTCTCAATAGGTTTATTTGAGGTTTTCTGTTTTGTTTCCTTCCATATTTATGGCGTCACAAGAGTCTCGAAGACAACATTTTACGAAACCAACGTGACCTTTCAAGCTTAATGTTTATGTCTTTTAGTATGGTACGCTCAAGCTAGCTTGACCATTGAAAAACCAACGCAAATTCTTTGATTCGCTTGGCGTTTCTAAAGAAACATCGAATTTACTGGATAGGTTTGTATGAGGTTTTCAGTGACCTTTTGGTTGAAATTTGTTGAAAGCACAAGCTTGAAGATTATGTCCACTAAAAAGCATTAATTTTTCGAAATCGCTTCGCATTTCGACCCAAACATCTGATACTCCTAAGAAGTACGAAGGAATCTTTCAGCGGCATTTGAAAATTTCTTTTCAAATAAACCATGCCCGGAAGTCCGATCAGAAGTGTCGACAAGCGAGTGGTATTATAGAATGTACAAGCTCAAATATTTTTAGAATCGCTTGACATTTCTAAAGAAACAGCTGATATTCTTAAGAATTTTGAAGGGACCTTCCGTTGGAGCTTCTGTAAAAATTTCTGACTGCCGGGCATTTAGTCACAGCGTAACTGCAATGTGTTTACAAATTCCTTTAAGCCTCGTTATACACTGTAATATGCATAAGACCGACTGACTCTTTAATCAGCCAAGGAGAACTGCTAAAATGAACTATTGATTTAAGCTCTCTGGTCTTATGGTAGATAAGTTTAAATTTGAAAACCCCTTTGGAATACGAACAGATTTAAACAATGTTTTGTTTAGTGGTCTTTAGATGCTTACCGAAGCAAATCTGCACAAATAGACAGATTTCTCAGTCCGACTCGAATGTTTATACACCACATCTAACTGAATCATGAAGAAGAGATTGTGAAACCCATTTTCAAATTCACTTACTTGGCGGTTGTTTTCGATACCGATAAGTCGTCCATTTTCAAAGTTTCCGCTCGTAGTGGAAAGAGACTGATATCTCGTTCAGCAGGCTTGTACTCAAAGAGAGTTTGTCTTCAAGTTCAGAGTTGAAATTAGTCGGCAATCCATGGCAAACAAAACGGCGATCAGAAGAATAGATCTTACGAAGTCTTTAAACTGACAGGCTGAATAAAATTTCTCTGTAAAAAATATTACTCTACGTCGTTGCATTTTACTAAAGCAATCTTGTTATTCCGTGAAAAGCGGAAGCAGGCATGGGTCACTTCACGGGTCATCAATTTTTCTTAGTGTGCACCAGGTTCCTTTCATAATCGAGAACATGCCATGTTCTGTGAGCTCAATCTCTTTGGTAGTTAGGGGTGTTTCAAAAGAGGGAAATGAATAAAAACTCGTGCACCCGGTGAAATTCCAAGTAAAGTTTTACAGTCCGAAGCTATTTAGGTTTTAGTTATCGCAATAATTGACTTGATTGTAACTGTCTAGCCTGATTATCAGATTCTTTTAATTCGAATATCACTGATTCCTTGAAGTAATCGGGCTGTGTGCTTCTTTAAGGGTCCTTTTCGATTTTTTTATCATCTTTCATAGACGAAAATTAAATGTTAGGTAAAGACAGAGTGAGATCATCTGCATATTGCACCAACTTAGTGAGTGTCCTGTCCGCTTGGAGTAGCGACTTCTAAAATTTCAGCTGCAATAATAAATAAACGTGGCGATGACGGATTTGCTTGTCTGACTCCTTTTTGTTTTCAAAATAAGACGCGAGATGCCATCAGTCAATTTATAAGTATTGCTTCTTCATTAAAGTTTTCTATCCATCTGACTAGTAGCGTTTGGCCCGAAGCGAAAGCATCTATGTATGTTAAGATTAAAATAGAATACCTGTCAGCGCTATCAAATGTTGAGTAAACATATACATGATACAGTTTGTTCTTCTTCTACTTAAACTGCCACGTCGCTTATGCCCTAATCATAACCTGTATGGTTAGAAGGTATTATCTTCGATAGAGCTTTGATCATTCTTGCCACGATTACCCTTTGGAAGCAAAATAGAAACTAGATTTTTCCTTGAATGTGGTTAAAAACCAAGTAAAACAAACGTTTTTGAACCAAAGCAATTAACCCGTAAGACCAATTTACTGAGAAATTTCATTTATTGAATGGAAGGGCGTGCCTCAGCAAAGTGTACACAAGTAATCATCAACTGAAGGTTTTCCACCTCCGCCTTATTTCCCTCTTTCACTGCATGGCTGGATGCACGACCTGGTTTCTTTTTCCAAATACAAACTTCCTTATTTCTTTTTGTCTCCAGCAGTAAATCAGTGGATTAACAAGTGAGTTTGACATGGAAAATGTTTGCATAAATACCTCGTTGATGGGGCAAATAGTAGAAAGGCCTGAGATTAAAACGACCAGACAGACACCAAGAGGGAGAAGGCAGACAACAACAACACCAACTACAAAAACAGTTGTCTTAAGCGCTTTGTTCTCTTTGTTAAATCTCTCCCATTCTTCTTGGGATAGTTGTTGTGCTTTTATCTTCTTTAGATGACGACGGGTTTCACGATACAAAATCACATATGCGAAGGCAATGAACACGATACATGAAATAGTGACAAACCCACCTATTGAGAGAACTACTGAGTACATTTTCAACACGTATAAAAACTCGCACATGAAGGTAGTCAGCCAAATCAACAAAACTGCTATCTTCATGTTTATATCAGTTGCAATGTTTGAGTAGTGCATCGTAAATTTCATCTCTATGAGCCTTTAGAAAGTAATCAACATCAAATGAAGGGATGAAGCCATTAACAACGCTGCTATAGAAATGGAATGGACATTTTTAACCACTTCACTGCTTCTAAGATCAAATACTTAGAACACTCTCCACACGATATGCGGTGGTTGGCCAATATTAACCAGTCATTGCGTACGTCACTGCTAAACAGGCAAGCAAGATGTTGCTTTTGGTTCGGAGTTTTGATCTTCTCTTCGCAGCCATTATTACCAACACGTTGAGTAGAACTGTAAAGGGACAAGAAATAATGTAATTGATGATACCAATGACATAACTAACCTGAAGAGGATTATTCGTTGCGTCGCCTTCTCCACTGGTTACGTTTGAAGCGTTTGTTAAACTCACCTAAGATAACTTTGCCACGTCGAGCCAGAAGCCTTCTGCAAGTCAACTACGTCTCTTAGATCGGCTCATTGGTTTTTCATTCATTAACTTGCCTTCGATGAACCGCTAAGGTAACGTGCAAATTTATAAATACGGAAATCTGATACTTTGAACGATAATGAACCTGTTTAACCAATTTCTAAGAATGACTTATCAGCCCACGTTTTCAAAACATCAATAGATAACAAAGCTGCCATGGAAACGTTTGATGTAGCTTAATCAAATAAATTTCCTTTAAGCCTTGCTCGTTAATCAAATCTAATCAACTTTTTATTGAAATTATATAGAATATTCAGATTGTATAGTTTGTTCTCGTTTTCGTTCGCCAACTAAGATTTGCAATAAAAGTAAAAAAAGGTCTATTGATTTATTGAAATATACTTTGCTTTGGGGCATGCGATCAAGCTAATTATTTGCACCGCGAGCTCTTCCTTGGCCAGTTAAATAATTTTTGAGGTTAAAGCTTAATATTTTAGTTTTGGCCACTAAGATTTTAAATAAAAAAATTTCAATTTATCTGACGCCTGTCTCGTTGACACCTGTCGTTTTCGGGGCGGTTCTGTGCACATCTCTTACATGTAACTCATCCACGAAATAATTTAACAATTTGAATCAACTCTTGTAAGAAAATTTGGGACATTTTTGCCAACGAGGCAACGAATTTTGAAACAAAAAAAGGTATTTTACGCGTTTGCGGATCCTGTTACGGTTGATAGTAATTACTCTTGTTCACGATCGATAATCACAAACTAATCAATCCCCAATAACAGAACTGATTACAAATTCAATGGCTTACCATCCGAAGCTGTGGATTTCTTAAAATAGAGGAAGTTGTTTCTAGAGCTTTTTAGTGTGTATTTGTCAAATACTGTAATACTGTAATTTGTAAGGAAGCCCAGATTTCCGGTTAATTATTTTGTATATGTGCACGATCCTTCGCAGTAAAGCACTATTTAAGCAATAGTGAAAATCAGACCTGAAAAAAATTCAGGCCTGTACGGGATTCGAACCACTGACCTCTGCGATACTAGTGCAGCGCTCTACCAATTGAGCTAACAAGCCAACTGGGAGCAGGCCATCAAATTAATTCGACATAAACCCGTAGATGATAAATCAAACAACAAACATATGAAATACATATATATGAACTGCGGTTATGAAACGTATATGTGCACGATCCTTCGCAGTAAAGCACTATTTAAGCAATAGTGAAAATCAGACCTGAAAAAAATTCAGGCCTGTACGGGATTCGAACCACTGACCTCTGCGATACTAGTGCAGCGCTCTACCAGTTGAGCTAACAAGCCAACTGGGAGCAGGCCATCAAATTAATTCGACATAAACCCGTAGATGATAAATCAAACAACAAACATATGAAATACATATATATGAACTGCGGTTATGAAACGTATATGTGCACGATCCTTCGCAGTAAAGCACTATTTAAGCAATAGTGAAAATCAGACCTGAAAAAAATTCAGGCCTGTACGGGATTCGAACCACTGACCTCTGCGATACTAGTGCAGCGCTCTACCAGTTGAGCTAACAAGCCAACTGGGAGCAGGCCATCAAATTAATTCGACATAAACCCGTAGATGATAAATCAAACAACAAACATATGAAATACATATATATGAACTGCGGTTATGAAACGTATATGTGCACGATCCTTCGCAGTAAAGCACTATTTAAGCAATAGTGAAAATCAGACCTGAAATTAGCAACAGTGAAAATCAGACCTGAAATTTCATACGTTTCATAACCGCAGTTCATATATATGTATTTCATATGTTTGTTGTTTAATTATTTTGTATAGCACATAGTTAAATCACGGGCTACTTTTGACCTATTTTTAATCGAGTTGGAAGTAGGTCGGATAAATTCAAATAGATTGTGTAAAGAAATGGTCAAGAATTGCTCAAATTGCAATCAACGTATGTTTTGATGTTGTTTTTCAAGATCTGGTACTTGTTATCAATCCTGGTTTTTTTTATTTTGTGACGCGACGCTCCAAGATGCGTCTGAAACTTGGAGCCTAAAATGCCACATTTTGGCGGAATTCAGTTGTTATCGATTTTCTCAAAAATAAATCGATATCAGCCAAACGAACCATGCAGTGGTTTATTTCCCTTTAAGACCTACTTCACTTTGAAATATGGGCGAAATTGATTTTTCAGCTGTTGCCACCAAATGTTTGACCATTGGTAACATTCGCTCTTAACATTTTTGCCAAGTTCGTAAAAATCCGTAACATATACTAATCCAGAACAACAATTTCAAGTAAAATGCTACCATTCATAGCTGCGATAACAAGATGCAACCTGTTCCTATTTATGCGACAGTATGTCATTCACGAAAGATACTTCATAAATTCAGCCGCTATAATATGGTTGAAGATTAAATGTAACCCCCTAATAGATCTGAGCCTTTATCCAAACCTTCATTAAAACTATTTGATGATTCAGCATTTATTATATTTTAGAAAACCGGAAATAATTTCGACTTCGCGGCAATATCTAGACAGTAACCTTTGAAGCGATTGTAAACTTTGCTCGACGTTTAGTCTCGTTTGCTGATATTCGTATGATGACAACGATATCGATTGGAGTGTAAACCTTCTGATCTAAAAGTAGGGGTTTATGTGCACAAACATAAGATCTGCTTTCCCTGATGAGGCCAGAAACTGGTGGAATTTATGAATGGCGAGCCGAAGGAACATTAGCCCGTCAACCCAATTATATCTTTTATGTTGGAAGCTCGTGGAGGCGTCAACCAGGAGCACTAAGGCAGAGAATTATCGAATACTGGACGGATGGATAGCATAAAGAAGATCTCTCATGAATGAAGCATTAGGAAATGTTTATGAGTTATGGGTTCGTGTTAAGACCTCCAATGGATGGGAGAGTGCTGAAGACATGGAGAAACTGTTAGAGGAGTACGACTATGCTTGGAACGTCAGAAACAACGGAGACATCCGACGTATTCTGCCATGAACAAAGAATAGTTTGAGTTACGCATGATGTATGATGATGATGCCTTTTCTGCTGACCATGATGCGTGATTTTATATGTTAGTGATGGATTGTTTTCTCTTGACTAAAAAATGTTCACTTATTGTTAGGCATGGCTCAGGCTGGTTCCACATTAGATAAGTCAGCTTGTATATTTTCCATACTTTACTATATTGGCGTGCTCTCTGTATTGGTTCCAAAACGTTGTCACATAATCGTACTATGTAAACGATGCTGTGCTGATAGAGGTTTATGCGGTGCTTTGTATTGCACCGGACATTTAATAGAAAATTGCAGAGCCTACGAAGGCTGTGTAAACATTGTAAATGTTGCATATAGAAAGCCTTCATAGAAAACTAGATCGCGTGTCAAATTCACTGTGTTCTTACCGAGGCTACAACGGCCAGTTCACGAGTTTTATATGAATACCTCTGTTTAAAATATAGGAAATTACTTTTTTCTCAAATTTTTCTCTCAATCTTGCAAAAAAATTGGTTTGGAAATGAATTTGTGGCAGCAATTGTGACATTACGGCGCGTCGCCCAAAAACAGTTTGTTGATAATATTAATCTTTCACCAAAAGTAAATCAGAAAGTTAAGTCTTGAGTTATTTATTCACACTTGACTCAGTCGAAGGAACTTTCATTCATTTATTATCTGAATTCTCTCAATTTGTTTGTTGTAATTTTATAAAACGGCGAGCGAGGTTTTGAGTTCTACTGAGGTCCATTTACATAGTCTCGGGTATAACCGAGACAACCCTTTCCCCAAGACAACTTTACGGAGCGTTTGTATGAGATTTGACATCTACTAACCCTCGTTCGGCCAGGCCAGGCTACCTATTCAACAAAGTGGCGGACAACAGGAAAAGAATAGGTGTAAAACGCGAGGACTCTGGTTATAGCGTGCGCACGCATTTTCTGTTCGAGACGTCTCTCTCGGGTGAGAAAAAGTTTTCCCATATGCCACGGTTACCCTACCTTCCGAGGTGAGACAAGGCGCCTCCCGGTTGTCTCGCCTACCTGAGACGAGTTCACAATCAGTGGAAACGGTCGGCTTAAGTTTAGGCCCATATAATTGGGCCTAAAAATACGCTTTCAGTAAGTCTTCCCCATTCCGTTCAATTTGGACATTTGTACGCTAATTGCTCAACAGAAACCGAAGAAATTCAACGAGAAAAGGCTGCTCTAAGTCCCATAGGGTCTAGTTAACGTGTTTCATTTGACTCAAGTACTTTGGTGGAGGAAAGACCAGGCCCCGGTTGTTCGAAGCGTGGATAACACTATCCACTAGATAGATCTCTATCTAGTGGATAGCGCAGTACGTTTTAGTAACACTCATCTGCTGGATAGCGATTTATCCGTTGGATAGCGTTATTCGCTCCTTGAACAACCGGACCCAGATTTACACACGCCATAGCAGTAAACAAACAAGCAAACTATTACCATTTGAAAACATACATTTATATTAGTTTAAACTACTTTTCGTGCCATTTACTGACTGAGCAGAGGTAAATCTACGTTAATTGATCGTCGATGCAAGTCCTTAACACTCTCCGTAAGATCATTGACTTTTTTTTGAAGGAGAAATCGTTGTGAGAATCATTGCACTGTTGTAATAGGTTGAGTAAATTAGTATTAAATGTAACCCCCTAATGAGTCTGAGCCTTTATCCAAACCTTTATTAAAACTGTTTGATGATCCAGCATTTGTTACATTTGAGTAAAAGCATTCAGACTTCATCTACAAGTTGTATGGCATCTATTTAGTCAACAAATGCTGCGGCTTTTTGGTATCATTGTGTTGTTGATTTATGTGTTGTTCCTGCCTCGACAAAGACGATTATACTAGAAAAAGAATATTTCTTAGAAAACCGGAAGTCATGTCGACTTCGCGGCAATATCTAGCCAGTAAATCCACAGGCGGCCCAGGCTCTGTCATAGGCTCTGTCACAGGCTCCTTCACAGTGGATTATTATAGAGTTTGTATAGTGGTTTAGTTGGACTTGCTTTTGAGCTCCGTAAATATAAAGTTGTGTGAAATAAGCAAAGATATAAAGTCTTACCTTCATAAAGAGTAGTCTGTGCTGTTCTTGTCACGATTTGAGGCCGTTTTGCTGTGTTTCAGCTCAACGTCACAACGCTACCAAATAAAAGGGAAGGTAGGAAAGCTCTGTCTCACGCACGCTCGCCAAAATCGCTCGAAAAACACACTTAAATACTTCCCCTTGAATCGAAACTTAGTAGCACGAAAGCCAAATAGTCTCCCTTCAAGTTCACCAAAACAAACTGGGTCGTCGAGGAACCAGCCCAGCGAAAATCTCAAATTGACCGCCATTTCAACGCCATTAGAATGCACGTCCGTCAAATCCTGTGCTGTCAAAAGTTCGTTACGACGCGGTCGGCCTGAACACTAGCAAAATTAGGCCCAACGGGTAGCCCCACGATATAAATGATTAGTCAGTTTTGCCAGTGTCCAGGCCGACCGCTTCGTAACAAACTTTTGACTGCACAGGATTTGACGGACGCGCATTCTAATGGCGTTGAAACGGCGGTCAATTTGAGATTTTCGCTGGGCTGGTTGCTCGACAACCCAACTTTTATGGGATTTGTTTTGGTGAACTCGAAGGGAAACTATTTGGCTTTCGTGCTACCAAGCTTCGATTCAAGGGGAATTATTTAAGTTTGTTTTTCGAGCGTGTGTGAGACAGAGCTTTCCTACCTTCCCTTTTATTTGGTAGTGCTAAGACTTTAAGCTGAAACACAGCAAAACGGCCTCAAATCGCGACAAGAATAGCACAGACTGCTCGTTATGAAGGTAAGACTTTATTTCTTTGATTATTTCACACAACTTTATATTTACGGAGCTCAAAAGCAAGTCCAACTAAACCACTATACAAACTCTACAATAATCTACTATGAAAGAGCCTGTGACAGAGCCTGAGCCGCCTGTGGTAAACCTTGAAGCGATCATAAACTTTGCTCGATGTCTTAGTCTCGTTTGCTGATATTCGTATGATGAAAACGATATCGATTGGGATATAAACGTGATCTTAAAGTAGGGGTTTCTCGCCAGCTATTTATGGGAATGCTAAACAAGAGATCGTCTCATATTAATTCCTTTCTTCAGAGATTAAGAGGAAAGCAAACTTTAAGGTAGACTCGATATTTTTCTGGTTATCTTTTTCCTGTTTCTTAGAAAAGCGGAAGTGTTCACGGGACTAATTTCGATTGGCTTGTTTTTATAGCCTCAACACAAATTGATGTCACATGATAGAAATAATGACTTGTAACTGGGTACCAAGATTATGTGTAACACAAGGTAAAAACCCGGACACAACGGTTGGAAACTTGAAACTGAAATTCAGAGCGCGCCACAAATTGTTCACAATCTTCAAAATCCGTTAAGTTAAATGGCTAAAGTTCGGCGTAAGAGAGAAACGAGCCGTCTTAAGGGATTGGAAGCAAAAGGTTGGAAACATTGGGTAAAAGCCATAGTCCCTCGAAAAGCCAGGCGCACTGAACCACGTGGAGACAGCCAAGTTGGTTTTATGTGCACAAACATAAGATCTGCTATTCCTGCCAGACAATGTGGAATTTATGAGTGGCGAGCTAAAGGAAAGTCAGCCCGTCAACCCAATTATATTGTTTATGTTGGGAGCACATGCCGGGGTAAACCAGGAGCACTAAGGCGAAGAATTATAGAATATTGCACGGATGGATCGCATAAAAAAGATCTCATGAATGAAGCTTTACGTAAAGGTTACGAGTTATGGGTTCGTGTTAAGACATCGCGAGGAACGGATAATGCTCAAGAGTTGGAGAACGAACTGTTAAAGAAGTACGACTACGCCTGGAACGTCAGAAACAACGGAAAAATCCGACATATACTGCCATCAGCGAAGAAAAGTTCGAGTTAAGTACAGTTTATGATGACGATACCTTTCTGCTCAGCGTGATGCGTGATGTTATATGTTAGCGATACATTTCTGTCGGGCAAAGCTCAGGCTGGTTCCACATCAGATAATTCAGCTTGTGTATTGGTATGTGAGTACAACGAGAAAGATGTTTACCATATTTCACGATACTTTACTTTATTAGTATGCTCTCTGTATCGATTCCAAAACCATTGTCTCAGAATCGTGAAATGTAAACGATGCTATTTTAATAAAGGTTTACGTAGTGCTTTATATTGTACCGGGAATTTAATAGATTATTGCAGAACCTACGATGGCTGTGCAAACATTGTAAAAGTCACATATAGAAAGCCTTCATAGAAAACTAGATCGCATTTCAAATTCCAGGGTTCGCACGCGCCTTGAAAGTCCTTGAAAGTCCTTGAATCTCAAAATAAAAATTCAAGGCCTTGAAAGTCCTTGATAATTGTAGTCAGTGCTGGAAAGTCCTTGAAATTTGTAGCTAATTTAATCCAACTTAGATTCTAGAGTGCCTTATCTGAAAATATATGCAACTGGCACAAACGTAGCAACACATAATAGTAAGATACAAATAACAAACGATCGTAACGCCACTCCGCATGTCGATCAATCGCCCATATCCATTTGTCCTGTTCTTGGTTCTATTAATCACTCTGATTGGTTGAATGTCTCGAATGTCAAGGGCCAATCAAATGTTTTGTACTATTCCCTCTTTCTGAGAAAAGCCATGTGCTTTGAGTGCTTTCCTTGTCTGGGTTAGTGTTGATTGTTTGCGTTTTGTTTCACGAGTGAGAGATTTAAAACAATGGGCAAGTGTGTTTTCAGCAACTTGTGGCTTCAGAAATCACTGTATAAAGATTGGCTTCGAGAAGTCAAGGGTGACAAGCACAAGGCACGATGCATCGTGTGTATGAAGGATGTTGACATTTCGAGCATGGGAGAGTCAGCGCTCACAAGTCACTTGAAAGGAAAAAAACATCAAACACTGACATCCCAGAAAAGGTCATTAGCAAGCGTTCCAGATTTTTTTGGCGTTTCTTCTCAACAACCAGCAACTACAAGTGACGATGCCAAAGAAGTTTCAAAATCCGCTTCGTCTGAAAGTGGCGAACACAACACGCTCAACCCCACAAAGTCTAGTACTACGAGTTCATCTGGTTCATCGGTGATGGAAAGAATTGTCACTCGTGATGAGACTTTGAAAGCAGAAATTTTGTGGGCATTGAAGGTGATAATGTCTCATTACTCCTATAAATCATGCGAAGGTACGAGCAAATTGTTTCAAGCGATGTTTCCTGACAGTCGGATCGCGAGTCAGTTTACATGCGGAGAAAAGAAATGTGCATACTTGATCTGTTTTGGGCTCGCTCCACACTTCAAACAACTTTTGAAGGACGTTGTGAAAAAAGAAGAAGCTTATGTACTTATGTTTGACGAGAGCCTGAATAGCGTGTGCCAGTCAAAGCAAATGGATATTCACATTCGTTCATGGAATCATGACAAACACGAAGTTGAAAGTCGCTATTATACCTCAGTGTTTATGGGGCATGGAACAGCAGAGGACATGCTTTCTCATTTTCGTTCAGGCATAGAAGGAATTCCTCTCAAAAAAGTTTATCAGGTAGGATGCAACTCTCGTTATGTTTGGGTAATCCATGAAATTGTTTGCAAGATATGCTTCTTTGAAGTTGTATTATTTCTTACCCTCAATTATCGACATTTCGAAATAGGCAATAGCACAAACTTAGTCTTCACACAATTACCTAATTTCAATTATTCTTTGTCATATTGCCACTCTTTTGAAAGACCTATGTCTTGCCATTATTAAAAAGGTGTGATCAAATTGGAATCAATTATATTGTTTTCATGACTGGCATTTAATTTCATCGTTCGCCGGCGAACGATAATTACAAGAAGTTGCGTTAAATTTTTTTTAACATGAAAATCTTTCAATGTCTGTTATTATTTTGCTGTAGAAGGGCGAAAGATGCAAGATTACTTAATCTAATTTATTGCATGTAATATAAATTGTGCGTTCACAATCTAGCCAATGTTCCAAAAAGCGATAAAATTGTATTAAATAGAAATGAAACACCTTACTTGGTTTTCTGCCCTTTAAGGTCTAAATAAATCAACACTCTTTCATTGCAAATCTTCACAATTCCAATGCATCCATGACTAGTTCACTTCGTGTCTAGGTGGACAATGACACGAACTCTGGGACGTAATGCAAGTACTAAATTAAATAATCTGTTTCCCTTTCAATATTACAAGGAATGTTTTCTCTCATACTAGTTGTCAATGGATGGACCCAACGTTAATTGGAAATTTTACAGTATGCTGACTGATGAGGCAAAAAGGGAGCATAATAGTCACATGCTGAACATTGGCAGCTGTGGTTTACACATTCTTCATGGAGCATTCAAGGATGGTGCTGTGGCATCAGGATGGCAGTTAGACAGGTTGTTCTCTAGCCTTCACTGGCTTTTTCAGGACAGTCCGGCAAGGAGAGAGGACTACACCAAAGTAACAGGAAACTCACTGTTTGCTTTGAAGTTCTGCAAACATAGGTGGTTGGAGAATGTCTTGGTTGCAGAACGTACACAGAGTATGTGGGACAGTGTTGTCAAGTATGTTCAGAGTGCAAGGGCAGGAAAAGTTCCACAGCCACAGAATAAATCCTTTGAAACTGTACAAGAGTTTGTTGCAGATCCCTTTACGACTGCAAAAGTCGCTTTCTTCCTATCAGTAGCCAAGCAAGTGACACCGTTTTTGACACTCTATCAAACCGACAAGCCTATGCTTCCTTTCCTGGCTACAGACCTGTACAGCATGCTTGGGGGATTAATGAGAAGATTTATTAAGACCACTGTTATCAGTGAAGCCAAAACCCCATTGAAGCTTACAAAACTTGACCCTGCTGACTCCAGCATTCATGCCTCTCATTCCAAGATTGACCTGGGGTTTACAGCTGACAAGAAGATCAAGGAGTCGATTGCAAAGTCCACAGTTTCAGAGAAAAGAGTGCTTCAGTTTCAGATGGAATGCAAGGAGTTCCTTATGAAAGTAGTTTGCAAACTGATTGCCAAAGCACCAATTCAGTATTCCCTTGTAAGGAATATAAATTGCTTAGATCCAAGAAACATGATGAGTGACCATGATGTTTCCATCACAAAATTCAAGAGAGTTTTGACTACCCTTGAAAATGCCAAGAAAGTCCCGGAAGGTGAATGTGATTCCCTTTTGGAACTATTTAGACAATTCATTATGGAAGTCCCCTCTTCTTCTCCGTCGGAGTTCAAAGACTATGATCCTAACAATGATAGACTTGATTCCTTTCTGTATCTTCACATGGGACAGAAGCGATCCTACCAATCATTGTGGAAAGTAGTCTCAGAGCTACTGATATTATCACATGGCCAGGCCAGTGTCGAAAGAGGATTCTCAGTCAATAAGCAACTGGAAGTCGAGAACCTCCAAGAGCGCTCCTTCATTGCTCAAAGGCTGGTACAAGACCATGTACAATCTGTGGGAGGTGTCCTTGCTGTTTCAATCAACAAACCACTTCTTTTGTCAGCTGCAGGAGCTAGGCAGGAGTATTTATCATATCTTGATGAACAAAAGAGGAAGAAAACCTCTGAGGGTGTAGAACTGAAGCGAAAGGAGCTAGTCGATGAACTTGACGAACTTAAAAAGAAAAGAAGGCGTTTAGACAGTGATGTTGACAATCTTGTTAAATCGGCAGACGAGTTTGCACAGAAAGCAGAGGACACTGGGAAACTTGTGTGGATTACAAAGTCAAATAGTTTGAGGAGAACTGCAAAAGAAAAGGAGATAGCTCGCAAAGACCTTGAGTGCAAAATTGCGAATGTTGTGAATGAACTAAAAAAGGCATAGACTTTTAGCTCGACTTAAGCTCGGCACAATCGCTACTATGATAAGGTGAACATTCTTTTATTTTGCAGTTGGTGGAGTCCTTGAAAAATAAAAAATATGTCCTTGAAAAGTCCTTGAAAAGTCCTTGAATTTTTAGTCCAAAAAAGGGTACGAACCCTGAAATTCACTGTTTTCCTGCCGAGCCCACAACAGCCAGTTCACGAGTTTTTTTTTTTTATATGAATAAACATATTTGTTTAAAATAAAGGAAATTACTTTTTTCTCAGATTTTGTTCCGAAATCCTGCAAAAAATCGGTTTCGAAATGAATTTGTGTCAGAAAATGTGTCATCAAGGTATGCGGCCTAAAAATAGTTTGTTAGTATAGGTAATCACATGATTTCGAGTGCAATTTGGAATAAATAAGTACGAGTAAATTTTTTCAAAGACTAACAAAACTGCATGAGCCCGTAGGGCGAGTGCAATTTGTGGTCTTTGAAAAAATTTACAAGTACTTATTTATTCCAAATTGCACGAGAAAATCATGTGATTATCTATTAATAATATACATGAAAAAATACGAGGTAGCTTCTCATAACTACGCAGAAGAAAAGCGCGCGCATCACGTGCAAAAATAATTTATTCAAACCCTGCAAGTGACATTGACCGTGACATTGACCTTGACCTTCACATTGACATTGACCAATCATTCTGGCCAATCAGAACGTCTAGTTTGTTTCTTTCTTTGCACTGAATTAACCCTCTTCTGCACTGAATTAACTCTTCTGCACTGAATTAACTGAAAACTGCATTCATCTTAACCAATCAGAACTGAGAAATTTTCTCATGTATTCTCGGTTTTCAGCTGACGTCATAAGTTTATGCAAATTTGGTTTCCGCCATGTTGGTGCTCATGCGAGGTGTGAAATTATATGGAAATGTATGCCATTTCTGAGCGCTCGCGTTCAAAGTCTTCAAATAATTCATCTTTCCGATGGATATTTCCCAAGAAAACGACCCAAAATCACAAGGTCAGATACCAGTGCTTTCATCCTACGCAAATAACCTCGAAAGCCACGTCCGAGAGCGCTATTTGAAGAAAATTTCTGTGGTTGGCGTAGATCCAGCGGCCATACCGAGCGAGCAGTTCAGTTCAGAATGTTTGCCTCCTATAGAAGTCTCGGACTTGCTGTCCTATTTAGTTTTGGAGACAAGCTATTACACAAACAAGCAGTTCAAGGCCTTCAAAAGTTTGGAGGCGTACAATCAGATGGTTTCTGGATTTGTTGCGTCAGTTCAAGGGAAAGAAATAGCGGGCAAGATTGTTGTTGTGGCCAAGGTGAGACATTCGCAGCGAATGAACGATCCTCTTGTGAACATTTGGATCATTGTACCTGCTTGGTCTTTGGAGTAGACCCCACATATATAAATTTTGATGTTCAAGGTATGAGACCTCATTTGGCAGCATGTCTAAGAAGTGACAGAATCAGCTTGTTTCCTTCATTTTGAAAACATATGCCTATTTTTCAACATGAAAAGGAACATGGAAAATCCTCTGTAATTTTGTATAATATAATTTTGAGATATTTCAGTTTTGAATCTGTGGCTTTGAGTTAAAGCAATTCAGACAAAGCCTTCTCATAGGATATCTGGCAGCTATTGTGTGGTTCCAGAAAATATCCATACCTCCCCCATGGAAGGTTTTTTGTTTGAACCCACCCCCCTCCTCAAAATTTCTAATGACCTTCCATGGGGTGGGTATAGATATTGTCTAAAAACACACATTCCCACCTCCCTAGGATGTAGCCTACAGGCCCTTACTTGGCTGTAGCTGTGAAAATATGTGAAAAACAGAAAATATTGTAATGATGAAACTGTTAAAGCCTGCAAATTTTAAACTGAACCCCCAATTTTTACATCCTAAGTATATCCCTGGCTAAGACTATGTACACTACAATTCACAATTACATAAATTTTGCAATCTAGTCCTACCCCACTAAGGAAGAACAATAACATGTGAACTGCATATAATGAATGAATGTTTATTTATTTTTTAATTTTCATTCCTTGGCTGCCTCATTTGCTTAATGAAACTGGTGGCAACTTGACAACTAATTGTAATAATCGAGACCAGAGGCAGTTCAATAAAACTTTTGCAGTTGTAATTCAAAAGTGTATGTATTGTCTCAGAGGTTGAAAACAATAGCTATGGTTGTCAATTACACTTGTAAGAGTTTTATTGAATTGAACCCTGAATTACATTCAGACATATTAAGTTTCCCTTATTTAGTTGTTTTTTGTTTGTTTCAAAAGGCGAAATTCAAAGAAAATGTTATACCTAAACATAAAAGGGAAAGGACTTTTAAAAGGGCAGAGGTCGTTCATTTTACAGGGGAAGTAAATTCTGTTGTAAAATGAGGAAATCCAGTGGCCAAAGTGATGATATAAAAAATCTTTCATATTTCATATCCAAAATCATACCACACATTGGATCTACTGTAAATCCTCTATTAAGCCAGCCCTCTTTAGAGGAAGAAATTTATGAAACCACCCACAAAAAGATACCTTATACATGGAACTTTAGCCACACCTTTATTTTGTGATTTTGAGGTTCACAAATAATTTTCCATGACATTTAAATTTAGTGATTGTGTGAAAATTCTGTATTTTGAGTCATTTTAATGTCACATTTTTGAGTGAGAGGATCTTTGCTCTTAGCAATGTTATGCAAAAAGTCTTTGAACTAAGAAATGATTTTAAAAATTCACACATTTTCAACAGCCCAGTTGCATGAAATTGGTTTAAAAAGCTACTTATGTAGCTTAAGGTCAAATATTCAGATTTAAGTTAACGCCCACAATTTACTTTCTTTTGGACTTGCAATCTGCTTTTAATACACTCAGTAGTAATAACTTATTCTTTCTTGATTTTCATGTTGTATTCACAACACTTATCTGAGGACTGTCACTTAAATGTTGCGACTAAAAAATAAGGTGTCATGAAAATGTTATGTAATTAGATATCTTGGGAGCTTGTTTTGATCAAGTACATTTGGAAGCAAAACTTTGCAGCTTTAAATCATATCAGGATCTATGTCCTAATCTCATTCCCCTGTGTATCCCTAAAATAAATGAAAAATACACAGGTGGCTTAATGGAAGACTTAAGGTATTTAAATGTGAAGTTGATCTAATCAAATGGCACAAATTGGAGGACAAAAATTAACAAGAGCTGCACAAACTCTTATCATATGATCCACCAGTGCAGTACACCTGTCAGAGTTTTCATGATTACAGATAAGGAAGTCAGTTGGCAAGGTACCTTCCAGTATTGTATACTTCCATCTAAGTAGTCCAATGACGCGTTCAACATGAATTCTGACATTTGCAATGCCTCTGGTCTGCTCCACATCCACTGGGTCGAGCTGAGATTTACCCTTTGTGAAAGCTGGTATAACCAGTTTAGCATGTTTCAGTCCAACACTTTCAGTGATGGTGAATCCCCGGTCAGCCATCACCATGTCTCCTGGACTCAGTTTGTCTAGGAAGCCACAGTTCTCAGTTAAAAATTTATCTGAGACACGACCTCCCCAGGCTTCAGACACATATGAAATAGTTCCTTGTGGTGTTATCCCTACCAGAATTTTGATTGTATTGTGATGTTTGTAACTTGAAAAGGTCTGTGCCCTGGCTAGCAAGTTTGAAGGCCTCTCGATAAATACTTCAAAGCAGTCGATCACAACAGTTGTTTTCTTTCCGAATGCATACTGAAAGCACTGAGGCATTGTTCTCCACAGTTGATCCCTGTCTGGCCAGTACACAAAGCGAAATAACCTCGTGTCCATCGCAACAATCCAGTGGGAAAATATTCTGGAAATTGTTGACAGTGAAACAACAAACCGGTATGCAAGATCCTGCAGCGGTGCATTTAGTCTTAGTTTCATAAGAACAATGATGAATTCTTGAAATCTGTTGAGCGACTGTGTTTGCCGTGTAACATGTGAGGAGACGTGCTCGAAAACAACCATCAGTACTTCCATAGATGGTAGCCCAGTGTAAAAGCGAACTTTATCGTCAGTGTCAAAGAAATCCTTGTTTGGGGCTTGATATTTGCTTGTCTGAAACATGTAGTCAAACTCGGTAGTTTGGCACTCGGCGTCCTTAACAGTTTCTGGTTCGATTTGTTCACCTTCCCTAACTGCTATGGCCGACATATCAGAAGAAAAGGCCTCCTCGTTCCCTTCGTTTCGATTTCCCTCTTCTTCTGTCGAAGTACTTGGCTGACTAAAGTCGATCTGAGCAGCACGAAGGCTGCTTTCCACAAGCTTTTGACGTTTCTCTGCCGCTTCTCGTTCTTGTCGTTCGACCGCAAGTTGCTTTCGCTTCTTTGCCCTTTCCGCTCTCTCTGCGTTTGCAACATGGTCTAACGTAGGGCGATAATTTCTCTTGCCAAGTTGCAATGTGGGCACCCAATCTACGTCGTGCTTATGCCAGGAAGGAGCTGGCTTCCCAGAAACAAAATGCTTGCCACATACCCGTTCGCTGTTTAGCACGCCTTTCGATTCCGTGTCGTCGCGACTGATCGCTTTTATCCATTTTTCTCTCCGCTCTGTAGTCAGTTCTTCTTCAAATTCTCCTTTGTTGGTTACCACTGAAGGTATTCGATAAAATCCAATCCCTTTATCTCGGTCACTTCTACTTCCACATCCAAAAACAACGCAAAGGACCATGTTAAGCTCGCTTTTCTCACTGTGATCTCTCTAAATGGGCGCGTTTGTTTGGGCACCAACATGGCGGATAGCAACCGTCGTCAAGGTAGAAGTCACGTGGGTGAAAACCAAGAATATTATTGATAATATTAGCGTTTAACAAAGAGTAACTCAGAAAGCTAGACCTTGACATTCAAAAGTCATTGAACTTACTCAAAACTACCTTTCTGCAGTGCCATTTACTGACTGAGCCGAGGTAAACCTTCGTAGATCAATGGTCGATCGAAGTGAATAATACTCTCTGTAGGATCACTGACCGTTTTTGAAGAAAAAATCGTTGTGACAGTCATTGAACTTACTAAATCTTATTAGTTGTTTGCCAAACCAGTACTGTTGTTTTTTTAAGAGTGTAGAAGCACTTTTTTCTTACGCGCTTTCTGATTGACAGGTGTCAGACTGCGAGAGATTCTCAAAAAAATGTTTCAAAGTTTCTTTGGAAGCTTTTTGAATCACCTTCATTATTACGAAAATAATAACGTTTGGTGAGGCTTCTCTCTCTCATTTGCATTGTCTCTGTTTTCACCACCATTTACTCGCTCAAAAATTTTTCTGTTTCTAGAGATCTTGCCGTAATCACAGCCCTAAATCATTCGGGTTCTTTAGAAAGGCATTTCGTTAAATTTTTTTTGTTATTCACCAGTCTACAATCAGTGACAGAATTGTTGACACATTGAGGGGTCTTGTCAGTGATAGAGTGATAGAGTGGTAGAGACAAGAGTGATATTCTACACAAAAATAGGACTCTTCAAACATGATGTGTCAACTTAATTTGACGCTGACTGTAGGTCGGTCCGTATTGGGAAAAACTGTGTCCTCTACATTGAGTACCGTCCGAGACCCTAGGCCTCAGGCGGTCAAAGATTTTCCCAGCTACGGATCGACCTAGGCTGATGAACAACATATATTTGTATTCTCAAGGGTGCAGCCCAAAATCCACGCCGTGAGTCAAAATTAAGCATTTAAAGTAGTGTACAAGTATTCCCACGATCACGCAATAGACGTTTAGGACCTTCGTCTTTCAACTGATCTTCATCGACCAATTTCTGACCGATGATCAGTGCTAGATCATAATACTCCTGCGCTTTTTCCAGATCACCAAGTTCAGCATGAACGTTACCGAGGTTATTATAAGTAGCTGCGACGTGGACATGCTCAGGTCCAAGTTTTTTCAGATTAATGGCTAATGCAAGATCAAAATAATCTCTAGCCTGCTCGAGGGAGTCGGACAAGAGATGAATAATGCCAAGGTTATTGTATGTAGTTGCAACATCAACATGCTCAGGTCCGAGCTTAATCGTTCGAATAGCCAGTGCATGATCATAGTATTCTTTCGCTTGCTCCAGATTTCCCAACTGTCGAGATATGCTTCCTAGGCTGCCATAAGTAGCTGCGACATGAATATGATTCGGACCGAGTTGTTTCAGTCGAATTCTCAGTGCATGATTGTAGTACTCCCTTGCCTGCTTTGGATGACCCAATTCACGATGAACGTCTCCTAAATTATTGTAGGTAGTCGCAACATGAACATGCTCATGTTCACCCATATCGTGAATAATGACAAGCGCCCGATCGTAATAGCTTTTCGCTATCTCAAGTTCTCCTAAGCCAAGGTGGATGTTTCCCAAGTTCCCATAAGTGGCTGCGATATCTACATGCCTGCGTCCTTGTTTTTTCAGTCGAATAGATAATTCACATTCAAAGTACTTTTTTGACTGATGAAAATCACCAAGGTCCTGGTGAATGGTACCCATGTAAAAATTGGCGATTGCTGCATCAACACCTCGAAAACGTTTATCACACTTGGTAATTTCCAATGCTAAATGAAAGTACTTCTTCGCTGTGCAAAAGTCCAAATGCTTTTGGGCCACCTGCCCAAGGTTTCCAAACATGCCTGGAAGACCCTGAACTTTGAAAATGTCCTCTTTGGTGAGAACTTTGGGTAGTTTCTCTGCACAGAACAAATTTTCAACTTTCAAAATAAAGGATTTCAAATGGGGAACAACTTGGTTGCTGCTAGCGATAGAGTCAGGGTCATCAGAATTTACAAGTGACCCGTCGTTTATGAATTTGTTAAATGACCTTAGAGCTCCGCTCACGGCTTCAAGACTCTTTTCCTCTGGAAGCTCATTCATTAAAGCATTAGTGACTTCATGCACAGCATTATGTGCGCGAATATAAACACCACTCTCTTCCTCGTCTAACAAAAGTAACGAGCACCTTTGAATTCTCAAACTTAGCACCTCACGTGCTTCCATCTCGTTGTCTGCAGCCAGAAGGTAATCGATCACGAGGTCCTGATGCACTGGTTGCGTTGCACAAAGGGAGAAATAATGTATTTTCTTGCAAAAAAATTCGATGACTATACAATACTCGCACAGAAAACTCCTCGCAAACCAAAAATTATCATCAATTGACCAGTCCCGCAACGCGTGACGACATCAAAAGACGACTGCAAAGGAGACTAAGTGAATCTTAAATCCTCTTTAACCTAACATCAGACAGCAGCTTCACCCCACTGTTCTTTATACATTTCCGGGAGTGAAGATAAGGAGAATTTGCTAAACCATCAAGGGCTTTTTTTATTGGTCATCCTGGTGCTGGGAAATTAGGCACTTGTCAATTTTACGTTCACGGTGAAAATAAAACGGTGCATCACGCCAAATAATAAGTTAATAGTAAAACGGAGATAGCAGCTGAAATTGCTATTACTGTAGCGGTTAGAATCGATAAGTTAGTTTTCAATACCAACAGGAGAAAGCCTATATATTCTGACCCCTTTAGCTTGTAGGTTTTGTTTTCCCATGTCAGGTCTCAGGAAGTTCCCAGCTTTATCTTTTATAAAATTATGAGTACATATGTACGTGAACAATGATAATAAATATGTATAAATCTTACGAGATTCGAGTTTGAGAGAGGATTTAACAAAAATGATGCACTGGAACTCAAAGCTGTTTTGATTTTACGGCCAACTGATCCTGTAAGATTTCAATTACTGGGAGGTTGTAGAATTGCGATAAATATCCCATTAGATTGGAATCAAATTAGGTTCCCAGTGCCAACTGCTTCATGGAGACTTGTGTAAACGTGTTTTATACATTCGATAGAAATACACAGTCACCAGAAAAATGAATCCCGTAATCAGAAATAAGCTTTCTATGAAATAATAGTGAATGATAAAAACATGTTTCATGGTAGACTGAAATAGAGGGAATGATAGGAATAATAGAAGGAATAAAAAGGAAACTGATACAATTTAACTATTAATTTTAACAGTAAAGCAATAACCGTATTTGGCGCAAATAGACTTTATTCATCTTAACTTTTGTCTCAAATCCACGTTAAAGGGGAAAAGAGTCAACATGTTTCACGAAGGCTTATAATTCACTGGCCTGTAATGAGCAAGGAATGATATAGCAGGATGCACAACATTATATAGAAACTACTATGTACAGAAAGATGATACGTAAAAAATACAGGTTAACAATCGCCAAGGTTTGATACAATAGCAAAAACTATTTGAAGCTATAGCGGAGTAGTGGAGCTTTTACATCAAGATTAGGAAACAGTAATTACCATATGCATTTTTGTTCTTCAAGCTCTTAAAAGTTTTTGTCCTATCGAAAGTAAAAAAGATACGTGAGGTCTGCTTTGTAAAGATAATTAAACACATTCCTAGTGTAGGCGTTTAAAATTTCTCAGAAAGTTTTAAAAGAGAACTTTGTTAAACACAGAAGAGTTTGTCGGAGAACGTTCTGCGTACTTATCCGGTGCTTTCTTGCAACATCTTCCAGGACCTTGCTGTGAGAGAGGAAAGTCTATATCAAGAACATTGAACGACAACACCTAATATCAACACAGCGGTTAAACGTCGGACAAGCGCAAGGGGATCAATTCTGACCGACCGCGCGCCAATTTCCCGCGCAAAATTTCTAAGAAATCATAAGAAACAACCGCCTCCTTGTAAATTAGCGAAAGAAAATTGACAACTCAATTCTAAAAGTACGCCTACTACCCATAACAAAGTTTACCCATGCGCAGACGTTTGACTGCTGATCATGATCTAAAATCCTTTCTAGTCTACATTTTCTCAATTACGGTTGGTAATTTTCTATCCGTGCTCAGTTTCGCTATCCTTTACTCTTTATATCCTCACTTGCCTATTCTCTATATCGTTTTCTACATGTTTCCTTTGGCACTGACAAGCGGTGTTGGGGTAGAGCTCGCGCTGCGCAACGACATCAAGCAATGGTTGCGAAGGAGACTTGGAACTCATAAGGTGGCCTAATTTTCCTTTTTCTCATGATCTCAATACTTTGTGGTGATACAGCGAAGAAAGTTTCTTATACTCATTTTTGCTTTATGCCTGCTTAAATAACTTGAAACAAAGACCTCAGTCAGGAACTATAATGAGCTCCCACCTCGGTACTATAGGACAATTTATTACCTGACGAGAGAATTCCGCGTTAAATCTCATCACGATAAGTGCGATATCGGTTTTCGCGTGAAGTTTGCCGCGGAATTCACGAGTAAGGTAATGGATGTTTTTGAACCGCATAGTTGAACAGATAAAAGAAAAAAGGAAAAAAAAGTAGTAACATTGTTTGTTTTTATCCTAAGCGCGAGATCTGAAACAATATCACTGAGCCTCATTTTCAACTCGCAATTCCACGCCAGATACCTCGCTTCGTTAACCAATTAGAATGCGAGAACTTATTCAATTACGCGATTCTAAATATAGAATCTTTCGCTTTGCCTTTAAAAGTCTCGGTCAGCAGAGATGGGTAGTAGAACGAGCGAACGGTGTTTAGCTCTGCTCTGGTCCCCTCTGACCAAAAGATGACACAGACTACTAATCAGAGGCCTGCATCTAGAACAATAGTGATCCTCATACCTGAATAAGACACAATCCTGATCTAGAGTTGGGATGTGTAAATGCATAAAACAGCCACGCCCCTAGAATAATTAGCGCTACTGCACACGCACAGATGACAGCTATTAGCCATGGAGCGAGGTCTGTGGCCGACTCTTGCTCTTGCACTTGCTCTTTGGTTTGGATGATACAATTTTCTGACTATTAAAAAAAAAAAAAAAACATGCGATATCAAGGCACTTTTAAAATTTATCGTTTAAGACAATCAAAATACATGAAATTAATCGGCCTTAGATAAAGTAGCTGGATGAATTTGGCTGTCTTTCGAAGTTAAAAAGTTAAATTGATCGAGATGCTTGTACTGCCATAACACAAAGATACCAAATATTCAACACCATTGAATCTCTAGCTTCGATTGAAGAATAGAGAAGGACAGAAAAAAAAATTTCTCAACGCTGATATTACTTGAGTAATGGCTGATTTGTTGCAGTCCGCTCCTAGCCACTCGCTGCGATAGCGATCAAAACCATCCGAGCATCTAAAAAAAGCACAGAAAAGAGATGAAATTACAAAAAAACAATGAATTGCGAGAAGAGCACTGGGAAACCTGTAATTTAATGTTAAAGGCTTGAAAATAGGTTACAAGATTGTCATATAAAATAAGGCGTTGTGACCTCCCTATTAATGAGCATAATGTACACTGAATCCAGAGATCGGTCTGGTCTTGTAGCTCTGGCCATGGCGATGTGCTTTTTACCTTCACCAAAACTCTAATACTGTCAAGGTGTTTCTCCCGGGAGTAAGAACGGGTCAGGGGCTTAAAAACGTTTTCCCTAGGCGGCTGCCGAAATTTTAAAAGACGGCTGTGCCCGGAAAGGGGTCGTAAGGCGAAACCTAAACACGAGAGTCTGCTCGCAAGTTAAACAGGCAGATCTACGCCGGTCTTAATGGTGGCGGTGGACTGGCTTTCGTTGAAACCTCTGATGGTAAACTGTCAGGGGAACCTCGCAAAAGATCATGGAGGAATACAATGAACATGTAAAGGACTGGCATCCCACTGTGGAGATGTAGCAAAACTCCACCTTACTGCTACATGGACCGGGATCGGCTGCGGCGGCCTGAGCCAATTGACTTGTGCTCAGAATTAGCCAATCTACGTTTAAACATTTTATACAATATTTTCTATGAACAATGAAATAATCAGGGAGGAGACTTTCCAAGGAGCACAGACTTGAATTATCGGCAAACCTATAGAGAAATTGGCAGCAGAACTAGCCTTCCATTGATGGATGTATGTAAGCATTGTGAAAAAAAACAAAACAAAACAAAACAAAAGAAAAAACAAACAAAGAAAAAACAAAAACAAAACAAAACAAATCAACTAATAATATCATATTCTCATCCCAAGTTTATATTTGGGACTAAATTCCAAAAACAGAATTTGACATTTTTCCCCTTCATGTGAGCCACAGCTACGTACTAACCTTTTAAGCTTGCTACACCAGGTGCATTGAAACTCGGTGGTTCTTCTTGCTTCCATGCATTCTGCACAAGTTTTGGCACCAACACAATCTGTGGAAAAAGACAAGATGTTTATGATCCAAAAAGAAATACCCAAGACAATCATAATCAGGTTCCTTATTCAACTGCAAACCTGGAGACCAAAACAAAAGGATTAAGAGATTTTTTTTATGTTCAGTGCTTTTAAAAAATGAATAAAAATTACATCTCAAATTTACATACTCACTTTTCTTGGGACGAAGAATAATGGCTGTGTTATCAGCGACGAAACTTTTGTTGATGTGCACTGCATCGTACGTGTAAAATATGCGAAATATTTGCCCTGAAAAAAAAGAAAAGAAAAAAAGAAAAAAAAAAAAGAGAAAAGAGGCACGCGTAAAGAAGGTGTTGTACACGTTCTTCTGTTGGAGTAGCTTACTAGAAGATAGTCCAACTGGGAGGGCGATCACTCAGAATTATGCACCCTTCTGAACTTAAGTCTTTACTGATAAAATGTTATTGACAACACTGTCATAACGTTCTAAACTGTGACCATTTTGGTTGACAGAGCAAGAAGCTAAACATTTTGGCCAGCTCCCTTGCAGCAAAAATCAGCAACTTGGTGACCTGTGTTAGGTGACTGCGTACCAAGCTTTATGTATATGTACAACGTCTATGTCTAACAAAACTCAACTTGAAGTGACCATTTTCCAAAAGGTTGACCTTTTTCTTATATTCCTCCTCACTCAGTTTCTGTTTTCATTCCTCTTCTTCTCAACCTTGGAATTCTCTTTCTATTCCATGTTTCCTTCCTCTCTAATTTTTGCCTCATTTTCTTTATCCTTTGATGTGGATTAACTGAAGTAAAAAATATGCTCCAGGAAACCTGTATCACAATCAAACAGCACTTACAAATGCCATAGTAGTGTCTTAGTTTGTCCACATAATAAGCATCTGATATCCCAATATTGACTGAATGTTCAGCACTGGAAATATTGGCAACTGGAATTGGAATCTAATAGTGATTAAAAAACAAAACAAACAAAATTAAACAAACTGAAACAAAAGACAAAAACAAACCAACATACAGCTGGGTTAAAATCCTACACCTACATGTGTAGAGCTATCAGTTGTGGATATACATGGACATAGTCTCATATGGGAAAAATAAGAGACACTGATTTGCAGTTCTTATGTTTCCTTTAATGCAGCTATGGCACATTCAGTGCTCTCAACCAGAATACATTGCCTAAAACTCTTGTAATTCTCTGTGCTACAGTGAAAGAAAATATATAGAAATATGAAAGAGGGACCAGAACTTGAAATTTGAGACTACACTCAGAAACCTCACATTATGTGACTGACAAGTCAAAGGAAATAAATTTCAATACTAATTCTTGGAGGGAAAGGACACAACACAAGTGTGATCACCATATGCAAAAATAACAACCTTGCCTGTAAACCATTGTAGATCATTTTAATGATTGGCAAAAAAGTATACATGTATAAAATTGATAAGGACAGTTAAAAACTTATAAATTTAGCTCCTTACTTTGTGGTAGGAAAAAACAATTTCACCAGTCCTGTTGAGCATGCACTGAAATGTGAAGCCCCCAGCTATAACAAAAATAAAAAGGAAAGGATTAATACTATTAAGTTAATTTCAATCTTGTTATGTCCTACTGCACACATGATGTGACACTTGTACTGAACATTCTGTGTGCTAGAAGATTCTACTCTAGAAGGGACTTTAGCCCATTACCAGTGACCCCTTAAGGTTACTCACTTCACATTGTTACTCCAGGGCAGACTGAGGTATATTGAGCCAAAGGAAAGAGCTTGCCCTTAAGAATATTACACACCCTACCAAGCACCCAAATCTAATAGACATTTTGTTCCAGAGCCCAATGAACTATTTAACACCATGCACCTGTTGGATGCAACATAAACAGCTACAAAAATCAAATAATACACCAGAGGATGAAATTGGTCAAAAGACTGTTATTCTAAAAGGACGTAAAGACAGCAGAGTGACAATAACTCTCAAAAAAGAAACAACAACTTTGAGTTTAAATTTACAAGACATGTTTCGACATTCTCATGTCATCTTCAGTTGCAAATGAGCATTTAACTGTTGTACATTTGAATTTAAATTAAGGTACGTTACAAACTATGTGTCAGGGCTTACGTTATATTTGAGAGTTAAAAACGTGAAAGATGTAAATAGCGTGCACTTGACTAGATCAAAAAATAAATTGATAAATAAAAAAAATAAATGTAATAATAATAAAAATAAATTAAAAGACCAAGGAACAACATAATTAAAAGGACAGAGACAATTCTAGATGTTTCAATTGCTGATTAAGGATAGGTTTTTCCCACTTAATATGCAATGCCTCTTTGATCTTAATTTGGTATTTTGAAGTGGCAGAATCTAGGATCATGAAACATTCAGTATCACAAGATTCAAGACAGGCCCTTGATGATTGCAGGTGCTTGTAAATATGCGAAGTTTTGTCCGACAAGAGGTGCTCACGAACTCGTGTACAAATGTGGCGAGTGGTCTCACCAATATAACTGACATTACAGCCAGCACATGAAAATTTATATATGACACGCGAACGTAGACCTAGCGGTACTGAATCTTTCACACTGAACATGTTTCTGAGTTTAAACCTACTGAAGACTAACTTAATATCTAAATCAGCTCTACAATAACGTTTGAGTAGTTGTCTTAACTTAGTCTGAGCGATGTTCGAAAACCGACCAACATAGGGAAGTTTATAATAGTGCGCAGAAGGTTTACCGGAGTTAGAAGAGGCATTCTGCCCAGTAGGAGGATTCTTTTTCTTCGCTAGATACCTGTAAATGATCTTGTCTATGACCCAAGATGGAAAACAATTTTTCTGTAGCAAGAAAATAAGTTTCTTGACATCCAGATGAAAACCAACCCAGGAATTATTGATCTTATATGCTCTGTCAATCAACGTTCTGACTAAACCTAATTTGTAAATCAAAGGGGCGAAGCTGAAATAATTAGTAAGAAGGCCAGTAAACGTCTTCTTGCGATATACACTAGTGACGATGGATGTATGATTGTTGTCTAACAATATGTCTAGAAACGATAATTTCTTATCAATTTCCTTTTCCATTGTGAAACGAATACTAGGATGCCTGGCATTGATATAATCAAAGAACACGAGTGCGTCCTCCTTGCTATTGAACAAACAAAAGGTGTCATCAACATAGCGTCTGTAGAACAGAACTTCAGAGAATGAATAGTTATCTAGCCAGTTTTTTTCATAATGTCCCATAAAGAGGTTTGCAAGTACTGGAGCAAGTGGGGACCCCATGGCAACCCCATCCATTTGATCATAAAACACACCCTTAAACAAGAAACCAGTCTCAGCTGTTGCAAAGGTAAAAAGCGTTTTTAGGTCAGCGGCGTTTATCTTAAGACCAGGGTTACCTTGATAAATGTATCTGATCACCAGATCAATACATTCATCAAGAGGTATACTTGTGAACAAACTCTCAACATTGAAAGATACCATGAACTTCCCTGAGGTTGATAACTGGTTGATTTGATGTGCAAAAGAAAACGTGTCGCGGACGTTGTATTCACGCGGGACATGTGGTTCTAGAAGATTACAAAGGAACTTAGATAAATTGTAATTGTAGGTACCTATTGAAGATACTATGGGTCGAAAAGGAGGTGTTTCATTAGGCTGCCGAGCCTTGTGCATTTTAGGTAGCCCATAAATCCTGGCTGGTTGAGAACCAGTTGGATAGATTCTCTCATAGGTATCTTTATCTAAGTGGCCCTTATTTTTAAGTGCTCTCAAAAAACGTTGTAATTTACCTTCCATTTGTAATGTAGGATCGTTATCATTAACCTTAAACTTAGAAGTGTCACTGATAATGGAAAAAATACCCTCTTCGTAGGCTTTCCTGTCCATTACAACTGAGCCATTTCCTTTGTCAGGGTTAAGTATTACAATGAAAACTGGTCGCAGACCTTTCTCATCTTGCCCATTTGTACATTTCTTCACACCAACCTTCTGCAGCGGACTTAAAGAAATGTAGGATACTAAAGGATTTGAGGAAGAACAAGGACATTGTAATACTGAAGCCTGACAAAGGAAATGGCTTAGTTGTCATGGACAGGAAAGCCTACGAAGAGGGTATTTTTTCCATTATCAGTGACACTTCTAAGTTTAAGGTTAATGATAACGATCCTATGTTACAAAGGGGAGGTAAATTACAACGTTTTTTAAGAGCGCTTAAAAATAAGGGCCACTTAGATAAAGATACCTATGAGAGAATCTATCCAACTGGTTCTCAACCAGCCAGGTTTTATGGGCTAACTAAAATGCACAAGGCTCGGCAGCCTAATGAAACACCTCCTTGTCGACCCATAGTATCTTCAATAGGTACCTACAATTACAATTTATCTAAGTTCCTTTGTAATCTTCTAGAGCAACATGTCCCGTGTGAATACAACGTCCGCGACATGTTTTCTTTTGTACATCAAATCAACCAGTTATCAACCTCAGGGAAGTTCCTGGTACCTTTCGATGTTGAGAGTTTGTTCACAAGTATACCTCTTGATGAATGTATTGATCTGGCGATCAGATACATTTATCAAGGTAACCCTGGTCTTAAGATAAATGCCGCTGACCTATAAACGCTTTTTACCTTCGCAACAGCTGAGACTGGTTTCTTGTTTAAGGGTGTGTTTTATGATCAAATGGATGGGGTTGCCATGGGGTCCCCACTTGCTCCAGTAATTGCAAACCTCTTTATGGGACATCATGAAAAAAACTGGCTAGATAACTATTCATTCTCTGAAGTTCTGTTCTACAGACGCTATGTTGATGACACCTTTTGTTTGTTCAATAGCGAGGAGGACGCACTCGTGTTCTTTGATTATATCAATGCCAGGCATCCTAGTATTCGTTTCACAATGGAAAAGGAAATCGATAAGAAATTATCGTTTCTAGACATATTGTTAGACAACAATCATACATCCATCGTCACTAGTGTATATCACAAGAAGATGTTTACTGGCCTTCTTACTAATTATTTCAGCTTCGCCCCTTTGATTTACAAATTAGGTTTAGTCAGAACGTTGATTGACAGAGCATATAAGATCAATAATTCCTGGGTTGGTTTTCATCTGGATGTCAAGAAACTTATTTTCTTGCTACAGAAAAATTGTTTTCCATCTTGGGCCATAGACAAGATCATTTACAGGTATCTAGCGAAGAAAAAGAATCCTCCTACTGGGCAGAATGCCTCTTCTAACTCTGGTAAACCTTCTGCGCACTATTATAAACTTCCCTATGTTGGTCGGTTTTCGAACATCGCTCAGACTAAGTTAAGACAACTACTCAAACGTTATTGTAGAGCTGATTTAGATATTAAGTTAGTCCTCAGTAGGTTTAAACTCAGAAACATGTTCAGTGTGAAAGATTCAGTACTGCTAGGTCTACGTTCGCGTGTCATATATAAATTTTCATGTGCTGGCTGTAATGTCAGTTATATTGGTGAGACCACTCGCCACATTTGTACACGAGTTCGTGAGCACCTCTTGTCAGACAAAACTTCGCATATTTACAAGCACCTGCAATCATCGAGGGCCTGTCTTGAATCTTGTGATACTGAATGTTTCATGATCCTAGATTCTGCCACTTCAAAATACCAAATTAAGATCAAAGAGGCATTGCATATTAAGTGGGAAAAACCTATCCTTAATCAGCAATTGAAACATCTAGAATTGTCTCTGTCCTTTTAATTATGTTGTTCCTTGGTCTTTTAATTTATTTTTATTATTATTACATTTATTTTTTTTATTTATCAATTTACTTTTTGATCTAGTCAAGTGCACGCTATTTACATCTTTCATGTTTTTAACTCTCAAATATAACGTAAGCCCTGACACGTAGTTTGTAACGTACCTTAATTCAAATTCAAATGTACAACAGTTAAATGCTCATTTGCAACTGAAGATGACATGAGAATGTCGAAACATGTCTTGTAAATTTAAACTCAAAGTTGTTGTTTATTTTTTGAGAGTTACTGCTATTCTACTATTACCATCTGGATTGTCATGAAGGAATACAGATGACCATTGTACGATGAATTCATTTCCTGAGGGACAAAAAGAAATAATTGTAGGTCATTGGATTTCCAAGGAAAGAAGTCCAATTCCACTGATAAGTACCACCAGTAAGATACAACTAATATTTGTTTAAACAGTGAGCAAGATGCTAACATCAACTAAACAACCAACTTGATTTGAAGTTGTAAAAAGAGAAAAATAATGATGGACCACAAATTTCATATCACATTCATAACTCTGCTGGACATGAAGTAGAGATAATCAATCCTTAAGACATCAGACTGTGCACAGGCTTTGCATGTATTAATAACAAATATCAATAAAAAAATAATAATAATAGTAATAATAATAATAATGATAATGATAGTCCTATGGTAACTATGATACAGTCAAACCTCGATCATCCAGATTTCTCAATTATCTGGACTTTTTCTCTGGTCCCAGTTTTTTCATGAATATTTATTAGTCATAATCAAGATCTGTAGCCATATTCTTTTTAAAACTACAGCATTGAAAAGGGAAGTAAAGGCAATGTTCTTCTTTAAGACAAACTGACTCACTTCAATATTTTAGGCCAATGTAAAAACATTTTTCATTAATCTTAATTGTTAACACACATGTGTAGAGGTATTCACATAGGACAGTGAAGATGTAGACCATATCTTTTTCAAACGATTGGGAAATGTTTTGTTTCAGGATTAAATGCCACTTTCTTAATTTAATCAGCTTTTTTTGTTCCTCATTAACATTTGTATTCTAAATTATCCAGACCCTTGATTATCCAAACTATTTTGTCTAGTCCCAGCCAGTTTGGATAATCAAGGTTTGGCTGTAATAGAATACAAACAAGGAACTCACTCACCAACAAGGTTTTCAGTGTGGTAGTGATCAGTATATACAAACTATATATATTTAAAAAGAAAATTATATTATGTATGTCTGTACAAGACACATTGCCATTTCATCAACTCTTATTTAACCCCTTTAACTACTGAGATCTGATTGTTAATTCTCCTTTCTAGCTGCTACACATTTCCTTTTTAATAAGAAACAGGAATTTGGTGTTAGATCAGTTTGTGTGTGGTGAGTTTATATTCTCATCATCAGTTTGCTGGATTTTGATGGATATTATAGAGAGAAGTTAAATGTTAATCACTTTTGCAAGTTAAACGTTTAAATTTTACATGGGTATGTGAAAGACCCCGAAAATAGTTGATGGACAATTATGTCATACAGTTTCCAAATAAAAATCAATAGGGTTGTTTCTTACTGCAAAATGACGTGCATCAACATGAAGTGTAAACAAACATCTAATACACCTAACACATTCAAACTATTTACTTAAAACAACATAAAAATAAAAAAATTGGCGGTATGAGGCTCCTGATGTACCACATTTTTTATGGCACTGAACAAAAATAAATGTTGTAGAATGACCCTAGAAGGTAGTGTTGCAGAATATTGTATTATTTTACACCTGCCACATCCCACACATTTATGAGTACCCTGTTCCAGAGGAGGAAGATGATTCGAGAATATATTGACTAATTCACACTCAACCACTCATTAAATGGTAACAAATAATCATATTAACAATTAATAATAATGACAACAATAGTAATCAAAGGGGCTGTGAGCCACTGAAATGGGATAATGTTTAATAATAAGCTGGAAATGAACTTTTTGTAATAATTCATAGCTAAGGGGTTCCACTTCCAGGAAAATCTTTACAATAATTTTTTTTTATTCTTATCACTAGCGCAAATGAAAAACGATGATGACTTTCCCTTACAATCAGAGAAAGGGGGAAGAAGCTTTAAGTCTTTCCTTGGCAATCCTAAGGACATGTGGTTTGGCCTTCTTTAGGTGGCAGTAGCCACAAAAAAAGATTCTATAAATTAAATCTACAGATTTGGCCGAGAAACACCACAGATCAGCTAGTGATTGCATGGCCATATTCACTCTGCTCAATGAACTGAAAATAAAAACTACTCACCATTATCAAAATGATAAACATGGCTGTTGTTTTTGAGAGAGGGATTGAAGTATGCCATGAGTGGAGCAACATATTGGAAGTTGGCTATTTGACGACTGTTTGATGTACCCAGATTAACAAAGCCTGATATAAGAGAAAATACAGGTAATCCAAAGCTTAAGGTAACATGTAATAATAATAATAATAATAACAATTATAATAATAATAATAATAGTAATAATAATAATAATAATAATAATAATGAAACTAGACAGAAAAACAAGAAAGTTCTTGACAATGGCAAAAATGCACCACCTGGAAGCAGACGTAGATGGGCTATTATATCCCTGGAAAGGCAAGTGGAAGGGGACTTGTACAATTAGAAATTACCTAGACAAAACAACTGCAATTGGCCTGAACACATATCTCAACAACAAAGATGAATATCTTGTTAAAATAGCAAGGGATCATGACCGAGGCAAGAAAACAATGTCCATACACCATCAAGCTGCCAAATACGGGCAAGAACTCAGCTTAGCAGAAGCTGAAGTGATATAGAGTGAGCCAACAACGAACTATGCCTGAAGGCTAAAACTGAAAGCCAAACACCAAGCTTAAGAACAACTCAAGAGCAAATGGGAAGAAAAGCCTTTGCATGGTCAATACCCAAAAAGAATAAAAGGGAAGGATGTAGACCAAGACCAAACCCACAATTGGCTGAGTTCACCTGCCCTCAGATCAGAAACAGAAGGTTTCATTAGCGCTGCCCAAGATCAAAGTATTAAGACCAACTATTACTGAAACAAGATCCTGAAAGATGGCACCGACCCAATGTGCAGAATCTGTGGGAAATTCCAAGAAACAATTGACCACGTTGTCTCTGGATGCCCAGAACTTGCCAAGACAGAGTATATACAAAGACACAATAAAGCTGCAGCATACCTCCACTAGACAATATGCAAACACTACAACATCAAAGTGCAAGATAAACACTACGAATAATTTATGAACCATCTACTGTGACAGAAAACCAAACACCAACTATACTCTGGGACATGCCAATCCAAACTGATAAAGAGATAAAAGCAAATAGACCAGACATAGTGGTAAAAGACAAGGAGAAGAGAACTTTCATGCTCATTGATATGTCTATCCCCACAGAAAGGAGCACCTTGAAAACAGCAGAAAACTCTCCAAGTTTTCCAAGGAGTAAATCGTTAAAACTATTTGAGGCTTTTGGTTGCTTTCAATATTTTTCCTTAAATTAACTAAAACATAGATTAATAACTGACGGAAATTTGCCAATATCCATGACATCAAGGGCAACTGTTTATGTAGGTGATCAATTACAGGTGAACATAAATCCCTCACATATAACAAAGATCTCGAAATAAATCAAGAAAACATGGGGAATGAAAACAACCATCCCAGTGATCATTGGAGCTCTTGCGCTTGTTGAGAAGGGAATAGAAACCTACAATGGCAAGATTCTAGGCAATATCAGAATAGCAGAGCTACAGTAGACCGTTCTCCTTGGAACTGCCAGTATACTGAGGAGGACTCTATCCATCAAGTAATCCAGCAGACTTATGACTGCCCTAGGCTCATGGATTGAACTCGGCACCATAAGAAGAAAAGAGCAAGACTTTAAGGAACTATAATAATAATAATAATAATAATAATAATAATAATAATAATAATAATAATAATAATAATAACAACAATAATAATAATAATAACAATAATAATAATAATAACAATAATAATAATAATAATAATAACAACAATAATAATAATAATAACAATAATAATAATAATAACAATAATAATAATAATAATAATAACAATTTATTGACAGTATTTCTACATGGTAGCTCTACATCTGTCATACTAAGTAAAAACTAACGACTTACGTAATGTTATTCAAGAAACATTCACTAAAATACTATACTTAGATACCATGAGTGGCCATAACTGAGAAACCTTGTTGAGACAACTTATAAGGTTAAGCACATGTTTGCTCTGTCCTTAAAAATTGTACAAAAATTATTTTCAAATTAAAGTATTTGAAGCCTGGACATCTCTTCACACTTGTGGGTAGGGCATTGAATATTAAGTCACTAATGAGTCCTGAAAAGTACCCTTAACTAGAGAAATTTCTATAAAAGGTGCATTACCAGAGCCTAGTGTACTTGTAAAAGAAAAGAAAAGGCTTCAAGTTTTTGTCAAAATCGAGTGACTGTACATGGAATGAAATTTAGCAACATGTACAAGTGATTTCAACCTACCTCCTGTAGTCAGGGTTATAGTTGTCACATTATGACCATAGTATGGAAACTCAAAAGACAGTTCCAAATTCTTGATAGCCAATCCCTTGCCTGATAAATGGTCATCAAGAACACTTCCTACCCTCTCCCTGAGATCAGACCACAGGTGCTGCCCTTCATGAAGGACCTCTATAGCATAGTAAGTGTGATTGTCCTAAGAATTATGTAAATTGGAGTGTAGTTAAGGTTCTATTTAATGCAAAAGAGCTTAAGTTGGAAGACTTGCTAATCAGTGAGGTTGCTTAATGTCAAGAACAAAAACTTAAGAATGATGCTACTGCATTCAGTTTATCTGTGTCAGGGTGAAAAAGTTGGAAATAGAACAACTTTTTCCTCCTACACATTTACTTTGGATTATTTATTTAAGTTATAAGCTTTTGCATATTACTTTAATTGGTTGTTAACTAAGGGAAGACAACTATAAAGTCAATGATGACTGAATACCTCACTTAATACCCCATGTCTTCCTACTTCAAGACTTCACAAAGATCTTGACTTAAGAAAGGCGCAGAGAGCTACATGTACCTGTACTGTTGTGTTTGAAACAGTATGTGTCTCTCTCTTCTTGCGAATCTTGACTAGCTCTTCTGTTATTCTGGGTAGAGTGCTTCTGGTCAAACCCTTGTCCTCTTGGATTTTATCAATTGAAAACGCTGTTTTACAGTAATAAAAGAAAACATTTTTATTGACTGCCTCATGTAAGTTTATTTCTTGCAAGGGCATATCAATTTTACTCTCAATAGATTTCAGTTAATGGGAGCTGCAACTGAAGTTGTGATCAGGAGAGAAAAAAAAAAACTAACTTAACTTCAGTTACAGGGTGTACATGTGCATCACAAAAAAATAAATATCATTATCACCTCCGATCAGACTACACCTTCAAATATCATTATGGTAACCAGAGTTTTTTTTTATTACCTTAACGGTTGGATCTGCAGGGCTCAGACAACAACAATGGGAAGGTTACATGGGTAAAATAAAAAGTTTTGGATAGGGACAGCATCATTTGAAGTGTTAACAGCGAACAGCAATGTACACTTTGAGAGAATTTGACCGTATCTTTTATAAAAATCACATCCTCAGAAGGAACTAGTTTATTACTGTAATTAAATCCTTCATGAGGATTGCCTTACTTCAGCAGCTGTATCAGCTTTTCATTCAAGTGGAAGTACCCATGTCTTCCATCGTCACTCTGTGAATATAAAATATAAAAAAAAAACTCACCTTGAGGCTGACATCTTGAGCGAATTGAAACATCGAAGGTTGCTAGGAAAAGCAAAACAATCCGGAGTAGAGTGACGAGTTTTCTTTCTAACCACAATAACCAAAACATTGATCATTCAAGCCAATATTTCGAGCATAATGAGGGCAAGGGTAAACTGGAAATTTGTGCGACGAGAATGTTTGTCAGCTTGACTACAAACAAGAACCTATCATGTCGTAAAAAACATGCATGACTAAGCCGCAGTGGAGCGAGACAATTCAATCGCTATACAGCTGTAGCAATTTCCACGCAATTTCTTGTCATTACTTCCCAAGAAAGATTAATTAGACAAAGTATATATTAAGGGAGAAGAAATATTGGACATATTCAATGGAGTCCGTTGTACTACAGAAAATTAACAGAATTTTACTTCATCCCTTGTCCACTCTTCCACATGATCCACCATGTTGGCCGTTTCAATGTGAGAGGCCTGGATCTTAAATAATCTGATGAGGAACTGGGGTAGAGCTGGAGGAGGGTACCGTACTTACCTTTGACCACATTCAGCACGCTTCACCAAAACTGTGCCCAATAGATTAATAGATGCAACAATTGAAACCGTCTAAATCAGGTTAAGCTATCTGCACAGTTTACATTAGATAAACCCACCGCTCTGCTGTAGATACAGGTCTCTTCTCTGTCAACAGTAAAGAAGCTATCTACACTGTCTATAGCAGATACAGCGGGGCCGGGGCCGAGACCGGTCATTTCGATACGAAGTCGTCTCGATACAAGTTGAATCAATACAAACCGAAGTCGGTTCGATATATCAATGAAATCGATTCGATACATATAGAAAGTCGTTTTAATACAAATCCAGTCATTTCGATACAAACTGACTTACTTGACTTAAGCCTTTTGGTCCCCTGAGGAACACAGGGCCGTAACAACACTCCTCCAACGCACTCGGTTCTGTGCTGATACAAACTGATGAAGGATAAATTTTGATGTCTTCAGTGCATAATTTTAGTTCACTATGCTGTCCATGGCAGGTACAGCAACACTTTCCAATGTAGATACAGCTACCCTCGGATGATAGAAGTCGTTTCAATACAAATTGAAGTCGATTCGATACATCGATGAAGTCGATTTGATAAACATAGAAAGTCGTGTTTCATTTTACAAATTGTGTTTTCTTAAGTTTTAGAAATCCATTACGACTTTTTTATTTCCAAAAGATTTTTAATAATTTGTATGTAATTTTTATATTTTTAGATCTTAGTAAAAATTGGTATTTTTAGCTTTTATTATCTATGTAGAGTTGAATTTTTAACATTTAATTGTAATGCGCGATTGAAAACTTTTCTATTGATAATTGCGCAATAGAAGTCAGTAAATTATCATTATAGTTATTATTATCATTAAAACAGACGAAATACATTGACATCGATTGTCCAGTACACAGTACATCTATTTGTAACTTAAATGCCCAGCCATATATAATCAGCTCAAAAAGGCGTAGGTAGAATTACAGCCGTTGGGATAAGGTACAAATGATCTTGGTGGTCGTTTAATTCCGTGAAATGGCTCTTGTCTGAGGGGGTAAGTGATAGGCTGTATAGAATACATACCACTCGCAAATATTTTTTATAATGGTAATTAGGTAAATAGTCACCATGGGAGGGTAATCATGAAAATGGAAACTGTTATTGAGAGGGAAGGGGGTCATAAAAATAGAACTTGATATCACGTTGAACATACAAGGCGCAAATGTTTCGTCCGGTTACGACCCCTGACAAAGATAAGATTCTGGGGGAATTCTCAGTGGGAAGAGAAAACAGCAATCAATCTGGAAGATGGAATCCTTTAGACAGTACTTTAATAGACAGAAACAGTTGATACCTTTAATTATCAAAAGACTAGATGGCTCTGAGCCTAAGTATAAGCTGCAAGGGTTTTTTTTACTGTGCAGAAAAAAAAGGAATCTCGATACGCTGATTGTAATCCAAAAAGCAAATGTAAAAATTGGAATCACTGACCTCAAGTTTGAATTACAGGTATATAAACCCAAAACTAAGGGTTACCGGCATATAAGGGTTACCGGCATATAAGGGTTACCGGCATATAAGGGTTACAGGCATATAAGGTGTTACGTGTTCGAATGTTTTGAGGAAAGTTTGTTCAGAACTAAACTGAACGCAGGGTTGTCGGAACAACAACAAGAAGATTTATTCGAAAATGAACGTAATTTCCACAAGTTAGAACTCTAAGCAACTCGTACTCGACAAACTTGCACGGCCTCCGCCAACTTGAATAAATACAGCTCTTGTCACGCTCGACTAAACACGGCTAACTCCAACTCTGTTCGCTTGTGAAAGATTAGTTAAAAACTTCGCTAGGACTCGTCTACTTATATACTCTTACAATAAGCTTCTAGAATTCTCTAAATTAGTAATAGCTCTAATTATAGAAGGATTACAAAATACACCGATTTAGAAACGCACACGTACGAACCTAAAAATAAACAAACAACGAACTCTCGCGAAGCCTCTAGAATGTAGCGCTAGTCACGCAATACTATTTTTCGTAACATAACCCCCTTCTAGAAGAAATTTCCTAAATTTATCCTAAGTAAGAAAAATTGCGAAATAAGGTGCAGTTCAATGTTAGCAAACTTAATCCTCTACACGACTCAAGTAATCTGCTCCAACGTTCTCTGAGCCTTTAATGGCTTCAACTCTGAATGAATAGCTTTGCAAAAACATAGCCCAACGCATAAGGCGTCCGTTGTTAAACTTAGCACTGTTCATATACTTTAAAGGTTCATGGTCCGTCTGAAGAACAAAAGAAACTCCGTACAGATAGAGATGAAATCTCTTGATACTCCATACAATTGCTAGACATTCCTTCTCAATTGTAGAATAGTTCCTTTCTGCACCTGTCAATTTCTTGCTTGCGTAGCAAACAGGGAATAACTTCTCATTATGTTTCTGCATTAATACTGCACCGATTCCACTGTTGGAGGCGTCCGTCCTTAAGAAATAGGTTTTAGCTGGATCGGGGAGCCGTAGAATAGGCTCGCTTGTTAGGTAAGACTTGATTGTTCGGTAGGCTTTCTCTTGGGCTTCACTCCACTCAACTTTATTAGGTTGGCCTTTCCGCGTAAGGTCAGATAAGGGCGCTGCAATCGCTGCAAAGTTGGGAATAAAATCTCTGTAGTATCCTGCTAGACCCATAAATGATCGCACCTGTTTCTTTGTGCTTGGTCTTGGGGCATCTTTAATTTTCTCCACATTATCCTGATGTAGACCAATCATTCCTTGCTCTAGTCGGTGGCCTAGGAAATCCACACTGTTTACACCGAATAGGCACTTAGTAGGTCTAATAGTGAACCCCGCTTGTACAAGGCGTAAAAATAGCTCTCTTAGGGCTCCAATATGTTCTTCCCACGTACGGGTGTGAACCAATATATCATCCCAGTAGAAATCAACGTTGGCTAAATCTTTTAGCAACTTCTTCATTGCACGCTTCAGTGTTGCTGCAGAGTTGATCATTCCGAACGGCATCTTCAGGAACTCATACGATCCATCGGGTGTTACGAACGCCGTTTTCTGTATGTCCTCTTCCGGTATTTTTATCTGCCAATATCCCTTGCTTAGGTCGATTTTTGAGTAGAACTTGTCTCCACTAAGCTTCTGAAACAAATGTTCGGCGGTTGGCATAGGTTCGGGGTCAAATACAGTTAGTTTGTTTAGTTTCCGATAATCAACGCACACACGGTTTGTGTTGTCTTTTTTCTTCACTACTACCACAGGTGATGCATACGGAGAACTGGACTCTCTAATAACTCCCATTTTGATCATGTCGACAATATCTCTTCTCAGCGACTCTCTGATGCTATAAGGCACTGGGTAAGGTCTTGATCTAACCGGTTCGTCTGAAACGAGTTTGATATGATGCTGAACGAGATCTGTAGCACCTGGTGCTTCAGTGAACAAATTCGCGAACTGTTTAGCCAGATCCGTAAATTCATTGCGTTGCTCATTCGTCAGATTTGGTCCGGTTTTAACATCCTCGATCGATTCTTCTGCTACATATCCACCAAGCTCTAAGAAATCAATGTTTTCTTCTTCTGCTTCATCTGCTTCAACTGCACAGTTGACAGCATCGTCTACACACGAAGCGCCTACTCCACCAGCTAATGCTCTTTCGGTTGTGGTCTCCTCTCGCTCAAAATACTTTTTAAGTAGATTAGCGTGGTAAACTTTCTCCTTGCCTTTTACTTTCACCTTGTAGTCATTGAGACCTACCACAGAACTAACTTCAAAGGGGCCCTTCCACTGCATAAGTAGCTTGTTGTGGTCGGTAGGTAGCAGTATAAGCACTTTCTCACCTGACTGAAACTTCCTAACTTTGGCCTTTCGGTCGTAATAGTGCTTTCCTTTCTGCTGGGCTTTCTCCAGTTCACTATGGGCGAGTTTAAGAGTATCTTCTAACTTCTCTCGTAATTCGAAAACGTATTGGTAACTGTTCTTTACCTCAGGCTCGTCAACTTCTTTCGTCCACAGCTGTTTGAGTATAGCCATTGGTCCTCTGACAGCTCTTCCATATAACAACTCAAACGGTGAAAAACCGGTGGACTCTTGGGGAACTTCACGATAAGCGAACAACAGCGGATTTATATAGCGATGCCACTGCCTTGGCTGCTCACTACACAGTCTCTTCAACATAGACTTCATTGTTCCATTGAATTTCTCCGTTAAGCCGTTACACATCGGGTGATAGGGTGTTGTTGTAAGCTGTTTAATGCTGAGTAGACGGGTGACTTCTCTCATGCAGTCAGAAACAAACTGCGTACCGAGATCACTCAAGATTTCTTCGGGTATTCCTAGACGGCTGAAAATATCTACCAATGCCTCTGCTACAGTCTCTGTGTCAATGTTCTTTAGCGGCACAGCCTCTGGGTAGCGAGTCGAAAAATCTACCAGTGTCAATATATATCTGTGTCCTTCTTCACTCGGGGGACTTATAGGGCCAACAAGATCTATTGCTACTCTCTTAAAGGGTTTATCAATCAATGGCATCTTCTCTAACGGTACTTTTGGTACTGATCCTTTACTTACGGTTTTCTGACAAACGTCACAGGACTTGCAAAATCGAGTCACGTCACCTTGAATTCCAGGCCAGTAAAACGCACTCTGGATCTTGTCCGTTGTTTTCTTTATACCCATGTGTCCGCCCATGATCGATCCGTGAGCTACTTGCATTATGGAGCGTCTCAACTTTCCAGGTACCATAACTTGTTTAAGTGGCTTACCACCATTTACATAGGGATGCTGGTACAAGCGGTACAGTACTCCAGATTTTTCTTCAAAGGAAATCTCCGCCTGACCCTTCACTAGTACATCGTCTCGATCCCAATACTTACGTAGGCTCTCATCTTCTCGCTGCATCTGTTTGAGCTTCTCTTTATCCACAATAGGGTTTTCACGGGTACTAGGCACTCTCAAAGTGGTGCGTTCATCCTTTTTCTTAGCTTGACTTCGGGTCGTTACCGTACAAGCCTCTTGCCAACTGGGATCTGGATTTTGTGCGTCCCTTGCATCACGTACATTACCAATAATTAGGTCGTAGATAGGGTCTGAAAGGCACTGCGCTTCTACGTGACCCTTGAGATAAGGCGTATCAACATAAATTCTTGCTATAGGCACTTTCCTCGCTGTGTTGTCTATAAGCAGCATGACGTTAAAATCTCCGGTGAACTGATCCTCGCTAACAAGGTTCTTCCTAACTACAACTCCACTGCAACCGGTATCTCTTAAAACGTCAACAGTCTTCTCTCCTACTCTGCCTTTTACAACTGGCATCTTACTTCTTACTCCAGATAAGGGTTCAACACAGGCATTACTAAGCAACGGGACTTTCTTGCCACAGGCCAACAGAAGCTGATCATTTTGAATACACGACTTAACTTCCTCAGGGGTAGCGTTAAGATCTGGTGACTTAACCAAACAGCCAGCACTAACTTGACCACGTTGCACAAGATTACTATCTTTACCTTGATTTCCTGACTTCCGTCCACTCGATCGACAGTTCCTCGCCTCATGACCTCGCCTGCCACATAGGAAACACTTTCTTACTAGAGCTGGACAGTTAATCGCTTTGTGTCCGTGGGCATTACATTTGTAACACTGGGGAGCTGTTGTCTCACTCTGTGAATTCTTTGTTTCCTCCGTTTTGGATGGCCTCTTGGTCGCGGAACTAAACAACTGCTTTCCATGTGCTTCCAAGTATTGATCGGCGATTTTCGCTATCTGGTCAAGCGTTTCCGGGGCTCTTTCACGAAGGTGAATAGCTAACTCCTTTGGGCAGGAGTCAATAAACTGTTCTTCCACAATTAAGTCTTTCAGGCCTTCAAAGGACTGTTCAGTGTGTGACAGTTGCAACCACCGCAACAAGTATCTCTCCAGCCGCACTATAAACTGTTCTGGACTCTCATCGACTTCCGGCTTCGATGTTCTAAATTTACGGCGATATCCGTCCTCCGTAAGGTCATATCTCTTCATCAAAGCTAGCTTCACCCGGTCATAATCTTGGGCTGCCTCCTCAGATAACCGCGAATAAACTTCTAGTGCACGTCCAGACAAAAGAGCACTAAGTTTCGAAGCCCATCCTGTTTTCTCCCACTTAGCTGTGGCTGCAAATCTCTCAAATCTCTGTAAATAAGCATCCAAGTCGTCCTTGCCATCGATGAATGAGGGAAGCTTGGGTGCCTTGGCCCTATCCTCTCTTACTTCAGGACGCCCGTCAGCATTCTGCACGGCCAAACGTGCAATCTCCAACTCGTGTTCTCTTTTTGCCGCTTCAATGCTCTCTCTCTGTTTCAACAGCTCGGCTTCCATCTCCAATTTTCTTAGTTCGCGTTCTTGTCGCCTAGTTTCTCTCTCTTCGTCTTCTTTTCTTTTATTCTCTTCAAGCATTCGACGTCTCTCTTCCTTTTCTTCTTCTCTCTCTTCCCGTTCCCTTCTTCGTTCTTCTTCAAGCAGTCTGCGTTTCTCTTCTTTTTCTTCCTCGTCTCTCACAAACTCAAGGAGCTTTTCTCCTTCCAAACCAAATTCTTTTCCCATCTGCAAAAGCTTTTCCATTTCCAAAGCGGTGTTTCACAGCAAAACCACAATACACTCTCTTGTACAGTTCTTCTTACTTTTTCTGTAACTCCTTCTTGAATTGTCCTTTCCTGGTTTCTGTAGTCGGTAAACAAATGAATTCCTCTCCCGGACAGGCCCCCAATGTTACGTGTTCGAATGTTTTGAGGAAAGTTTGTTCAGAACTAAACTGAACGCAGGGTTGTCGGAACAACAACAAGAAGATTTATTCGAAAATGAACGTAATTTCCACAAGTTAGAACTCTAAGCAACTCGTACTCGACAAACTTGCACGGCCTCCGCCAACTTGAATAAATACAGCTCTTGTCACGCTCGACTAAACACGGCTAACTCCAACTCTGTTCGCTTGTGAAAGATTAGTTAAAAACTTCGCTAGGACTCGTCTACTTATATACTCTTACAATAAGCTTCTAGAATTCTCTAAATTAGTAATAGCTCTAATTATAGAAGGATTACAAAATACACCGATTTAGAAACGCACACGTACGAACCTAAAAATAAACAAACAACGAACTCTCGCGAAGCCTCTAGAATGTAGCGCTAGTCACGCAATACTATTTTTCGTAACATAAGGGTTACCGGCATATAAGGGTTACAGGCATATAAACCCAAAACTAAGGGTTACCTCCGGTGGATTTATTGTTTCTACAGAAACTGGTTGCGTCTTAGAAAACACCTGGAATCGACCAGACGTGATCGATGTTTGCTCTGCTATCATTATTTGAGAGAAATAAACTAAGCAATAAACTGGAAAAAATAAGGAAACCGTTGTGAGCCTCCGTATGAAGAATTTATAACTTGCGCCAAAATACCTAATGTTAACCTCTAATGTTTCATACTTCCTATTGGTTGTTACTTGACTGAAAAATTTTGGGGAATTAATGGTAATCATGCATCGGCAAGTTTTGGGAACTTTATCGTTTTGCTTCGAAATATGGTACACGCTTTCTAAAATGTCAAACTTATCGATTTGTCGATTAATTGAATAAGTGTGCTATGACAACTTCAAAATTATTTACCATCATTTTTATTAGGAACTATATTAACTTGAAGCCATGTTACATTTCACACAGCTTTTAGTTCCCAGTACACTTGTAAGAGCGTCTTACTACTCCAGCCCTTTATAACGACCCGTAATACCTGCTTCCTTTGCATTGGAACAAGCTTTTACAAATATTTACCTTAGTAGTAAATTATAAAAATAAATAAATGAATTAGCCAGACGCAAATGCATTACATCTGACCATGCACATAGTTTATGTATGCGATGGGGTAAATACGCGTACGATTTATGGCTTAACATGCTGACACAGCATCGAACAAATGATGAGTAAGGTATAATAGTTAATTGGACATTCTCTCATTGACAGCCACTAGTGGATAACCAGAGAAAACATTACATTATTATAATAATGAAATGGCTAATCTATCAGCAGTTATATGGAAAAGGACTTTGGAGAGCAACGCTGCCGCTTATAGAATTGTTTCCTGCGGGATGTCCACGAACTCGTCAAGATCATGGTCATCATCAAACGTGGCCAGTGGGGCCTTTGGAGATTCACGCCCCGAGGCTTCTGGGAAATTATCATCCGGTTTGTCTTTTTCTTTTGAGAAAGAGAGAAAAAAGAAACATCGGTTACTTTGGGGCAATAGAGAAATTAAAACCTTTACTTAAAGAATAACGAGTAAAGACTATTCCTGCCAGTCTTTCTTATCACAAAAAAAAATTATATATATATATATATATAAATATATATCGCAAGTCGTCAATGGAACTCTCAGGCCAACAAAGGTGCACCGCGCCAGGAGGATCAATAAAGATTCGCAGTCCAAACCTCACAGCCAATACGAACGTAGAAAGTTTAAAAAATTGCGAGGATGGACAACTTCTGACGTAAAAAATATAAAAAATTTTAGTAAAAAACGTTTCGGTCAGAGACCTTCTTCAGTTATTTACAACCTTGGAAATAAAAAAAGAGCATTAAATAGGATCGAAGTGCTAATGATTACGTAATTACAGATAACGACTAATGAACTGGTGCTAATAAACAAAAAACCTAACTACAAAGAAAGATGCAAGGGACAAAATACAAGAAGCAAACCCTAAAAACTAAGAGATAAGAATATGTTAATATGGGTGGCGTAATCAATTGCAAAGAAGCAATGCGGCGAGCATTAAAAAAGGGAATGCCCACTTTTTACTACAACTGTAAAACGTAACAAAATCCCAAAACAAGGCCTTTGGAGCCCGAAAGGGAAAATTAGCAACAAAATCCCTGGAGGGGCCCTTAAATGGGGCCCACAAAAGAGGCTTATTGGAGTGCTCAGTTGTTCTCTTTGGCATTTAATCATAAAAGAGGCTTATTGGAGTGCTCAGTTGTTCTCTTTGCCACCCCATGGTTTGAATAAAAGAAAGGAATTTCATTCGAAAAATAGAATTTGCTATAATTAATTTTCCATCTTATATTAGGCGCTACTAATTGATCGTTCAAAGACCCTTTTCTTGGATTTTGTCGGCCCTTTAGGTGTGGATTGGACTCAAAGGCCCTGCCAAGGGATCTTATTATGATTAGTATCATTTAAGGGCCCCTCCAGGGATTTCGTTGCTAATTTGCCCTTTCGGGCTCCAAATGCCTTGTTTTAGGAATTTGTTACGGTTTACAGTTGTAGTTAAAAGTGGACCTCCTCTTTTTTAATGCTTACCGCATTGCTTCTTTGCAATTGGTTACGCCACTCATTTTAACATATTTAGTATTCTTATCTCTTAGTTTTTAGGGTTTGCTTCTTGTATTTTGTCCATTGCTTTCTTTGTAATTAGGTTTTTTGTTATCTTTTTATTAGCACCAGTTCATTAGTCGTTATCTGTAATTACTTAATCATTAGCATTTCGATTTTATTTAATGCTTTTTTTTTTTCAAAAGTTGTAATAAACTGAAGGTCTCTGACCGAAACATTTTTTATTAAAATTTATTATATTTTTGACGTCAGAAGTTGTCCATCCTCGCAATTTTTAAACTTTCTATATATATACACATATATGTATTAAAAACTGGATCACTGGATAATGCAATTTAAGACTTCTTATTGGCTTAGCCATTGTGGTATATGAGCCAATATACCATAATCTAATATCTGTACATTGTAACATCCGGTTTCTTCTTACAAAATAAAGTCGAGAAGATTTGTCTAATATCTTGGGGGCGTTTTTTTTAATAAAACAATTTTTCCAGTCGCTCTTGTTGGATATGAGATGATTTTTCTTGTGATTGAGAATTATTTGCGAGGAAGGACTTGTTGTGGGTGTTGATTTTTCTTTCCAAATTTGGCATACACGAATAGCTCACTTTCAAAGTGTTCCTATTAAAAATTTTTCTTAGCGGGTGCCTTGGTGTAAAGGATTCTTTTACGATGCCTAAAAATTTCTTTCCCACATTAATAGCAGTGTTCTTACTGAAAGGTGGGTTATACCAAGTTATATTTCGGTGTCTTCTTCTCCCTTCTCTACTCGTCTGGTCTTTAGTTGTTGTGTCAAATTTTAATTGGTGATTGTAGCCGCTTGTTTCTAACGCTTGCTGATACATGGGTGCTGCTTTGTCGAAGGATACCCTGTCCGATGAGATTTCGCTAAGCCTTTTATTGATCGCCAGGGGAATGTTCTTTAGGATGGAAGGTGGATGATTGCTTTCACGGTGCACATAAAGCGGTGCGTTGTTAGGCTTTGTATACGGCTCATAAGATCCTTTGTTTAGGTTCAAAGTGACATCGAGAAAGTTGACCACTTTTTTGTTTGCTTCGATAATTATTTTTAAGCCGTTATTGCTGAAAACTTTGCAAATATCTTTCTTGATTCTTTCGATCTCTTTTGGTGTTTGCTGGAATGCACCCAGGCCGTCATCTCTGTATAAGTCTCATGCAATTGTAGAGACAAGCATTCTTGTCCGCTAGGTGGCGATTGCCTAATTCAAAACGTGGTCTACCAGGCCACAGTTGAAAGTCTCATGGGAAAGCAAAGATACATCGGGCTTACCGCGAACCAATTTAAAACAAGATTTAGAAACCATACGGATTCATTTAGAAATGAGAACAAAAGGAATGCAACAGAGTTGAGCAAATAAATCTGGACCCTAAAGGACGCCGAAACGGAATTAGCCGTGACCTGGAAAATAATGGCCCGCGCCAGGCCGTACTCGAACGTAACAAAGGGATGCAATCTTTGCGTAACAGAAAAATTTTTCATCATATGCAGACCAGGGGTGGGCACCCTGAACAGAAGGAATGAACTGGCGAGTGCGTGCCGGCACTCAACCAAATACTTGATAAAGCATGCTTGAACCATCAACTTATAAAAGGAACGTTATAAGTTGATGGTTCAGACCCTTTCGAAACAGTTCTGTAGTGCGAAGTTTTAATTTTATTTTCCTACACAATTGATTATATATATACAATAGATATGTATGTTAAGTTAGAAAAGTACAATGACTGCGTTTTCATCCCTACAAGCCTGTTTCGGGATTGCTCACTCATCAGGGGATTTTATAAAAATTTTAAAAATTTTTTATAACCTAACATATATTGCGCTCTACTTTTATGTATCGAGCATTGTAATACGGAAAAATCCAAACGCATACCCTAATATATATATATATTTATATAGGAAAAATATTTTAGTACACGAGGACGGACAACTTCGAGCTAAGAAAGACATATACTCAAATAAAAAGTCTAAGAAAGTTTAATAAAAACGTTTCGGTCCGAGACCTTCATCAGTTCTGAAATATATATATATATATATATATATATATATATTTGTTTTTTTTTTGGAGGACGCAGATAATGGGTTGACTTACCTTAATCAATCAGCTACAGAACGTTAAAACTTTGTTGTTAGGAATATTTAATAAAGATTGTTTCTGTATCACACACACATAAACATTATTCGTCAAAGGGTCCTCTTAAGAATTGACAGAGAATGGGTTAACTTACTTTTAACAATGACGAGCTGCTCTTGTTCTACTGGTTCACCAACCTTGTCGTCTTCAGTTTCCTGTTTAGATTCTTCTTGGTCTTTTTCGGATACTTTTTCTTCTTTGACCTCAACCTGCTGCTCTTCAGATTTCCCATGATCCTTTTTTGGTTGTCCCTTCTGTTCAGTTTTAAGTATCTGCTGTTTGAATTCTTTAGGGTCTACCTCTGGTTTTCGCTGGTCAGTTTCAACGTGCAGCTGTTCACTTTCATCAGCCTCTTCGTGGTATTCTCTTGGTTTTTGATATCCTTCAGTTTCGTCTTCCTCATGTTCAGAGGGTTCTTCGTGATCATCAGTTGGTTCTGTGTGTCGTTCAGGCTCACTCTGCTCCTCTACTGACTCTTCGTCACTGTAACCACTTTCTACGTCATCCTGGTTTTGGACTGTGGGAAAAAAAAGCCGAAAGAACGAAAGATGGTGTTATAAGACAAGTGCACATACTGATTCGTTTGGTTTTACTTGCATAATATCTGCTGTATCCAGGGGACTGATTTCATCACTGAATTATAATGAATTTGCTTATGGTTGTTTATCATAAGCCAGAAAGAGAGAGCAACAATGTATATTGTCGACTTATGACACAGAATTTGTAAAGGAATTCAGTATGGCGTTTTGATCTTACTGCAATCTGACTCCATCTTATTCTAGCTCTGTATATTTCCGTGTCATTATTTGATGAAATGTTTGCTTACCTTCTTCAGTCACATTCATTTCCACGCCTGGTCTTGACCTAAGGAAAGGCAGAAATGACATTCGGTAACTCAAACAGGTGAACAGAATGATTAACCTCAGGCCAAGTTCAGACGTCGTGCTCCTGCCGTGTCGTACTCAATTCTGAAATTAAGTTCGACAAAAGCATGGTAGAAACACGGCGTCTGAATTAAACTTTTTAATTACGTTTGGCAAGCAATTAAGTCGACAGGCTCTGTCGTGCTACATGACTCTGGCACGACACTGGTGGATTCAAAAGTGGTGTCTCCGCCGAGCCGAACAAATTTCATAGAATGTATTTTTGTGGGATTGCGTTCTCGCGGGAAGTTATGAGAATGAATTGTTACTTTACTTCAGCAGAGCCTTAATTTCGTGCGACCCTAACCCGATGTCTGAGTCAGCGCCGTGTTTCTGCCGTGCTATAGTCGAACCTAATTGCCATTAAGTTCTGGGCACGGCAGAAGCACAACGTGTGAACTAGGCCTTATGTTCGTTGAGACGATTGGGGAAAACTAGATAAAAATCGTACAAAGCAGTTATAATAATAATAATAATAATAATAATAATAGTTTATCAATTTATAGTGCGCTTTTTACATACAATGATCAAAAGCGCATTACACTTTTGATTAAATTAACTGAAACAAAATAATATGTCAAACTGAAAATAGAACTGAATATAAAATTGCTCACCGATATAAGGTTTTAAAAAGATAAGTCTTAATATGCGCCTTTAAATTGTTCACATTAGTAATCGCACGAAGTTCTTCCAGAGCCTTGGCGCTGCTACCATAAAAGGTCGATCACCTAACGTCTTGGATCGAGTAGCTGGCATAGAAAGTAAAATACTATCTAAAGATCTAAGGTTATATAAGGACGATTTAAATGTTAGTAAGTCACATAGATATTTAGGAGCAAGGCCGTGAATTGCTTTGAACGTAATAAGTAGAATCTTAAATTCTATCCGGGCTTTAATGTAACAGGAAGCCAATGCAGACCGCGAAGAAGGGGTGAGACATGACAAAACCTAGATGCATTACAAACTAGCCTGGCTGAGGCATTCAAAACTCTCTGCAATTTGTTAAGCTGGTAGTTGGGCAGCCCATACAAAAGACTGTTACAGTAATGAACACGAGGTGTAATAAATGCATGGACAAGCATTTCTGTTGATTCTCGAGACAAATACTTGCGAATGCGTTTGATATTATGCAAACGATAAAAGGCAGCACCACATAACTTGCTAACATGAGTTGACATAGTAAGCCGCTCATCAAACCATGAGCCTAGGTCTCTAGCCACTGTTACCGGACAAACATCAATCGATCCAACCCTAATGCAATTGATGTTAACCTTGGCCAGCTGCTGCCTGGTACCTATAATTAAAAATTCTGTTTTGTTATCGTTTAACATTAGATTATCTGAAATCATCCAACTCCTAATGTCACTGATACAGTCAGTCATGGACTTGATGGCAAGATCAGCATCCACGGATCGATTAGGGCTGAATGATACATACAACTGTGTATCATCCGCGTAGCAGTGAACTTGTGGAAGATGGCGTTCAACAATCTGAAACAGTTTGCGCGTGTACATAGTGAAAAGCACAGGGCCCGAGCATGATCGTTGAGGAACACCTTGTTATAAAGGAAACTGATCTGAGAGACTACCATTTACAGAAACACGCTAGGTCCGGTCAGATAGATACGATTTAAGCCAGGCAAGCGCATTGTCATAAATTCCCAAATCAGACTCAAGACGACCAATCAGCTTATCATGATGTATCGTGTCAAAAGCTGCACTCAAATCTAATAATACAAGCAAGGTGACATGTTGGTCATCCATAGACATCAAGATATCATTTTTAACTTTAAGTGAGGCAGTCTCCGTGCTGTGTTGCTGTTTATACGCCGACTGAAGCAGAGAATGTAAGTTGTTAGCAGTCAGATGCTCCATACACTGCTCAGCCGCAGTCCTCTCCGACAATTTAGAAATATAAGAGAGGTTACTGACTGGACGAAAATTTTTGAACGCAAAGTCCAAGCCAGGTCTCTTGAGAGATGGTAACACAAGCGCCTCTTTCCAGGCCTTAGAAAATTGATCGGTGTCAAAAGAGAGATTAATCAGCTTAGTGATAACTGGCAATAGTACCTCCAGCAACTTGAGAACAATCGGAGTGGGAATGGGGTCGAGTTGACAAGATTAACCCGATGCTCTACTAATCAACATGCGCACTTGTTCTTGAGAGAGGGTCTTGAAACCGGTAAACTGTTCTTTCAGGCAAGTAAGGTCAGTAGCAGTAACAGGTAGAGATTGTACGGGTGGTGTAGATAAATTAGCCAAAGACGTGTTTATATTCTCAATCTTTTGAGCAAAGAAATTTCCAAAATCATTTGCAAGCTGAATAGTGTCAACACGAGGAAACGATGTAGTGTTGGTGTCACACAACAGGGACCTTCTAACTTTAAACAGTTTTCTCTGATCAGAATTATTTTGCTAGATATGATTGGTGTAATAATCACAGCGAGCTTGGTTCATCAAGTATATTGCATGGTTTTTCTTCTTTTTGAAAACACTTAGATCGTGTGCAGGTTTAGAAGAGCGCCATTTCCTCTCAGCTCTCCGCCTACCCTTAATAGCATCCTTGATTTGGTGGTGAAACCAAGGCACACTCTTCCTATTAGCGACAGTATTAGTTCTCAGGGGGGGGGGTATATCTATCAAGTAACAACGACAGTGTGGAGTTGTAGCAGGAGACCATCACATACAAATGCGTAAAACTATTGGTACACAATTCACACGTCGTTAAATCAGCTCTGAGTGCATCCATGTCAACAGATTTTAGCTGCCTGTAACTGATTTCCTTAACAGCTGTACAGGGTTTCACTGAATCAAATTTACACAGTACTGCAGCATGGTCAGAGATAAAGCGATCGATCATCGGGGCAGACTTAATAACCTGATCATATTGCCTGGTGATCACCAAGTCCAGGGTGTGGCTACCCTCGTGGGTAGGACCAACGACATGTTGTTTTAGGCCAAGCGACGTCAGCAGATCCAAAAATTCACAAGCATCAAAATCGTTCACATCATTAACGTGGATATTAAAATCACCCATAATGATAAGCGGTTCCGGTGTTAGAATAATACTCTCCAGTTATAGGGAAAGCCAAATATTTTTCAAGATATAAAATAGTTTTCCACAATTTTCTACGATTCCACTACCTGTAAGGATCTATTTGTTGTTCCGTATCATCCGCAGGTCAAAATATGATTAATACAATCAGTATATATTTAAGATAATCCAAACTATATGGCTTGCATAAAGAGCAGTAGAAGCAAACATTAGTCCTATGACAATGAAGGAATGACTAATACTAGAATTTATCAAGAGTGAAGCTGACCGAGAGCAAAACAAGGCATGAGCCTTTTTTCCCCGACGATGCTTTCTCTATTAGTATACAAAATTTTTTCAAAGCTATATATAGTACTTTAAGTGTTAGCAGTTACGACAGAAGTCTCTACCCTTACTGATGTATATGTATGAGAGGAAAAACATGCGTGTTTTACTAAGTGTGCCCGCCTCAAACGAAATACGAGTTTCTTAGTAGTGCCGGTGGTCGTAATGCTCTCCAGAAAGGTAAAGTCCACCTACGGCCCAGAAAGCTCGCCTTTTTGGAGCCTGTCAAGCCACCTCCCCCCTGAAAGAAACATTAGTGCATCGCAGAGTTGCCTTCTAGCTTCTCTTAAAATTTCCCTGAAAGTTCCGCGGTACTTAGTTTACTTCTTGGTGGAGATTGGAAATTTGAGGGTTAAAGTGTCGATGAACCGACCAGGGCTGGAACCCAGACCCTCCGAGCGCAACTGTTTACGGTACTAACCACAAGGCCACTATGCTTTCGACAGATATGTGATAGCAGTACAATTTATCATGTGACCCGAGGTAATGAAAATGTGCCAATTGTAGCTTGGCGTTTAGGACACACTAAAAAATTGAACATCTTGCTGTCTATTTTCAGCCAGCTGTATATTAAAGAAGATGTTTGAATGTCTTGTTTGCATTTAAAGTGAACAAGAAGTTTCGTATTCTTTCCACAATGTTGATTGGAATATTGGAGAAAAGGCGATGAAAAGAAATTGAAGTTGATTTTTGCTGTTTGCGTAAAATTTATGTTTTAATGTGAGTCACTATCATATTTACATGTCACAGACGAGGTAGACGCTCATTGGGTATTAATATTTAGTACGTTGGTCAGGTAAGACTCTAAGATGATAGTTTGCCGTCACTTCAGGGGACTAACATCCAGTTTTGGAGGATTAGTAATACTCTGAGTCCTATCATACGAAAGAAAATTGGAGAATCTTCGACCGTAAGCCGCCAGCAGGCTCTTAATATGTTACTTTTCATCAAGGATAAAAACGCAATTTAATACCTTTGAATTAAATATGCTTAAGTAGCTTCCCTGTACCATGTTGACTCCAAAATATAGTTGTTGAGCTCCGCTCGATTAAGTAAATTTCATTGTTTTCATTTCGTCGACACTTTACCATAAAATAACTCCAGACTTGTCGGAACTGGGGCGCAAACGAAAAAATCTGATATTACATTCAAGTTCTACTCTCTTTTTAATATGCTTGTAATACTCAAACAGCCAGTGTTCCTGCATTTGCGCACGAGGAAAACATTTACCCTCATAGGCTATTTTGAGGTGGTCATAAGGAAGGGGGAAAGAGTTTCATATGCACCCCGTAAATCGACTATGCAATGTACGAGAGGAAGAGCTTGTTTTGAGTAGTACGCGCCATTTTCTGTGATCAGTCATGGCAGAGTATGAGGTGAAATAGCTAAATGTTCACCTAAGAGGCAATTGCCACCGAAAATTCTAATTTCATCACGATCACGATCATAACCAAAATTAATTCAGAGTCCATTGCGGTTGATACTCATATTAGTGATATCATAACATTTCAGTGTTTTGTAGTTTTTCTCCTTGTGGTGGTGGAGAAACGACTTTGAAATATTCAGTTTAAAATAAAAACTGATAAAGAAACAAAAAGGTTACAGTTACCTGACTTAAGATTATATCGCTTTATCCTCTAGCACGTTGTTATGCTGCAGTTGCATCAACTGACATACAAAAAAAATATATCCCATTCACGCATACGTGTATGAAACCCTCACAGATGTTTAAAGCTGGTAAGTTGTAGGAGTAAGAACAATTTCATTAATTCATCCACGCAACTTATGAATTTGCGGTGGAGTAGTTGTCCCGTAGGTTGCTGTTTGACTCAGCTCAATATCCTGTTTGTACCAACACCACTTAATAGAAAAAAGAAGGAAAACTTTGGAGTTCACTCCCCTTGCTTGGTGATGAAACATATTTATTCTACTTTTGGAAAGAAGTTTTTGTGCCTGATGATTTTCATTCTACATGCAACACATACATCCAGCTTTGGAAACTCATGATGCGATTTTTTAGCATCAAGTGTCGTAGTTGTGCATAATCATTGCTAGAATTAATTCAGAACGTTACGTCAGAAAGAACGGTTCAAGGATGTTCTTGTTATAAAGACGTATCGTTTGAAAAAAATGTCTCTTGAACAGGTTTCTGGGGGATATCATGTAATGGAATCTTGCACAAAGGTGAAGATAAGTCTTTTAATACATGAAAATTTAGCAGAAAAGCGTTTGTCATGGAAGTGCGACACTGCAGTCATGATATTAAGCGCTCCTGGCACGAGCGGCGACGAGGTTGTTTTTTTTTTTCGTCTTTCCACTCTGACGATCATGCCGCAGCGTTAAATAGAGCTTATTACGGTTCCTTCCAGGAGGAAGAGCAGCAACCCTGTGTCGCTTCAAAAAAATAAGATTTTTTGGAAGAAATGAATCATGGATTAGCAGATACAGACGCGCCTGTTTAAAGTGCGATAAGTCAACGCTCAAGCTGATCAATCGTACCATCAGCGTTCTCACGTCCTTTAGCAATCATTGCGTGTTTACGCTGCATATATATGCAAATTATATTCAAACACGAAAAAAACCAATATGTCATACCTCGTCTTTTCCTATTAGAAACATTAAACCCTGATTATCATACACTATCGAGGCAGATGTGTCTCCGAGGCAAGACTTGTAAGCATGTATAATTTTCTGTGTTTGTTTCTGTACTGTCCATGATGCTATCGCGTTTACCGATATAAAAAACATTTCATAACTTAATCACACATGTTTCAACGAAACCTTCACAGATGTTCGAAGCTGGTTGGACTTAAATGTGCAAATTGAAAAGTTATTCAAGACGATTTGAATTCAAATTTATTTAAGGTGGCTCACAATAGTTTTTAGGTTTTCTAGCACTTTTACATTTGAGGGATTCAATAAAACAAAATAATAATTTTTCTTACACTTTCTTGGTAACAGCTACTGGCTCAGTCATCAGTGAACCAAAACATAGTCACGTGGCGTCATCAGCTGTTACCATAGCAACAGCATATGGTTGTAAATAAGAGCCA